>NC_069500.1:901335238-901635238 GCF_027579735.1 Bombina bombina
TAGCCTTCAAGCACAGTCTAAATAAAAATACTAATGCTTTTTGATACCTGAAGTAAATGATTACTGCATGCTAGTTTGCATTAAATAACACATGAAAATGCTATAAGTACAAATTAAGTTATATCTAGAAATTCTTAGCAACCAAGTATACTGTCCCTTTAAGACAATTTCTGGCCCTGGAGCAGGATTACTCAAGTAGAGAAAGTTCCTGCCTGGTGCTGTCACCCCCTGGAGTGTGTCCTTCGGATGCGGTCTGCACCCCCAGCCTCTACCCATTGACATCACTCTCTAAGAATAATATTTATATTTATTTTTAATTATATTAGTTGTTTACAAATTAAAGAAATATGTGTAAAAGTTTAGTTTCTATATAGTAATGGGTGGAACCTTATTGCCTCGTTGTAACTTAGTTATACTATGTTTAAAAGCCTGTTCATTTTACCCAATCTTCCATGTTGAGGCCCATTAGGAACAGTTATAAATGAGTCGATGAAGTAAATATCTTACAGGATTTTAGCGTCCCTTTAAAGGGACATGAACAGTAAACAAATACTAGGTATAATGATATATTTAAAGCAAAAATTAATAGTATGTGGATGTATTTTTTTAAACACTTTTTTTTTTTGCTAAGCCTTTTTACACCCCAGTGCTGAGCCAATTTGTAACTTTTTTTGCTACCTACATTTAAACCCTATTGTAATCAAATTTCAGTGAATGACCCACACAAATTATAAACTGTTTGTTTCAACAGGCCCAGCAGATTCATAATATGTCATTATTATATGTATAATAGATAGCTGCGGCAAAAACGGAAGAAAAAAAAAGTATATTTTTTGCATAGATTTTGGTAAATAATATTGAAAATGGCCCAGTGCTGTTACTGTGATTACCTTACTAAATTGTCATCAAGGATAGCCACATGTGAAATAGCGGCTCAGGGCTTTTGGGGGTTATAATACAGAATAGAGAGGCCCCATTGTTCAGTACAGAAATAAAAGCACTTTTTTCTTGCAAGGTGTTCACAGTTACCACCTGACTATGCAGACAAAATTCATATATTTTTTTAAGAGAGGGACTAGAAAAAAAAAACTTTATTAGGGGTCTTTTTTATATATAATGTAACATCCCAGAGCAAATCCCTTTTTGATGTTTTACTTTATTTTTAAAACATCTAGTACTGCTCCAAGACCACCAATTGAAAGAGCAAGCGATTCTCTTTCAAATGAGGAGTCTTTGAGGTTTGTAGCTGCTAAGGGAGCTGAGATCGAGGGGTTTGAAGAAACTCTCAACATCCTGCTTCCTTGCAGCTGCCGATGCATCCTGGTTCAGCCCCTTTGTGATGTCATGAAGCCTGGAAGTGCCGCCCTCTAGGCCACCAATGATCCCTGGCCTGTAGTTAGTGCCGGATTGGCTGGCTTCCGGCACCACAGGGCCACATACGTTGGCAGAGCTTGCATTGGATAGACATTCAATGCCTCTCTGCTCCTGGCAGCAGGGGCACGGGTGTGGAGGCCTGGGGGGGGCAGATCAGTGGCTACTTAGAACACTTGGCAGACAAGGTAAAGGGCGAGCGGGGCTGCCCTGAGTGCCGGGGGCTGGGGTCCAGGGCTGGTTTGATTTCCCAATCCAGCCCTTCCTGTAGTGCAGAGTATCACCAAAAATAGCATTTGAATGTTGATCCCCTTCATCATTCGTCTACAAGGCACAATGTGAGATAGCTCGTCATGTACATCGATGTGGCTAATTATATTAGCTGTTTAAATATTGAAGAAATAACTGTAAAGTTTTAGCTTTCAAAAGGTACATATGTTTTTAAAAAGTAATGGACACTACTATAGTAATTGAAACCTAGGCTTCCCTTAGCTAATATATTCTTTTGAAGACAATTAGGGATAGACAAAGTGTGCATTGGCTGTGTAGAAATATAAAAAATGTTAAAATAATTATTAAAGTGCATATACTAATGCAATATTCCACACACAACTTTTATTTGTACATAATATTTATCCTTAGTTGTCCTCCACAGAATAGAATAGATAAAAGAACCATAGGTTACAACATGGCGACTTCCATTACTATAGCAACTCGAAAAGCCCTCAATTTTTAGTGTTCAATTTAAGGAAAGGGAAAAAAAAATTTTAAAGGGACACTGAACCCAATTTTTTTCTTTTGTGATTCAGACATGAAATTTTAAGCAACTTTCTAATTTACTCCTATTTTCAAATTTTCTTTATTCTCTTGGTATCTTTATTTGAAATGCAAGAATGTAAGTTTAGATGTCGGCCCATTTTTGGTGAACAACCTGGCTTGTTCTTGTTGATTGGTGGATAAATTCATCCACCAATAAAAAAGTGCTGTCCAGAGTCCTGAACCAAGAAAAAAAGCTTAGATGCCTTCTTTTTCAAATAAAAATAGCAAGAGAACGACGAAAAATTGATAATAGGAGTAAATTAGAAAGTTGCTTAAAATTGCATGCTCTATCTGAATAACGAAAGAAAAAATTTGGCTTCATTGTCCCTTTAACTATATTGCAAAGGTTTTTTTTAACTACACTGTGATTAAACATTTTAAATCACACTTTAAAGGGACATGAAACCCAATTTTATTTCATGATTTAGAAGGCGCTTACAGTTTTAAACAACTTTCCAATTTACTTCTATTATCTTATTTGTTTCATTCTCTTGATATCATTTGTTGAAAAGCATATCTAAATAAGCTCAGTAGCTTCTGATTGGTAGCCGCATATAGATGCCACGTGTGATTGGCTCACCCATGTGCATTGCTAAAAAATGAAGCAAATTAGATAATAGAAGTAAATTGGAATGTTGTTTGAAATTGTATTCTCTATCTGAATCATAAAATAATTTTTTTTTGTTTCATGTCCCTTTAAAATTGATTCATGTCCCTTTAACCATACAAGCATAAGCTCATACTAGACACACAAACTACACACACTCTCGTCTTGCAAAGTTTACTGATTTGTTAACTTGTGAAAACACCTTTGTCTGCCTATGGTTTGTAGCAGGCAATTAACACCATTTAACTACTTTGGCACATACATAATAGGCCTTTGTTTTCCTCAACATCAGCTGAACTGCTAATTGTCCTGCATTGCACTACAGATTCAGGCTCAAATTGACAATATGCAATATATAAAAACAATGCAGAGGCCTTGTTAATACAACCAATACACAAAAAAAGTGTTAAATGGAAAAAAAAAAAAAAGTGAATTAAAATACACTAGATTCATTAGATCTAATCCAAAAGCATTAGTGATAGTCTATCACAGAAGCTGTGTATCGGCTTTTAAAGCATGTGGCAGATTAGTTGCTATCATTTAATCCCTCAGAATTCCCATGTAAACTAATTGCAAAGCTTTTCAAATTGGAGCACATCCAATGAATTGGAAACTTTCTTTACTCTCCTAAAGGGACACATTTACTATCACACATGGCAGCATTTTATTTTTTGCTTGAAAAGAAAAAGTTGTTTAAATTTAATTTGAGTCTAATACTGCAGGGTTGACAGCTGCTTCTTCACTGGTGGAGAGGGACAATGCTTCTGTAAATGATACAAGAAAACGCTGGTTTATTCAGGAGAGGAACATGAGTTTTTAAAAATAATTAAAAAATTTTTTTTTTTTTATATGGGTTCTTTTAGATAAAAAAAAGAAAAGATGACATAACATTCTGTTAAAGGGACACTAAAGTCAAAATTAAAGGGACACTGAACCCAATTTTTTTCTTTTTTAAGCAACTTTCTAATTTACTCCTATTATCAAATTTTCTTTAGTCTCTCGGTATCTTTATTTGAAATGCAAGAATGTAAGTTTAGATGCCAGCCCATTTTTGGTGAACAACCTGGGTTGTACTTGCTGATTGGTGTATAAATTCATCCACCAATAAAAAAAGTGATGTCCAGAGCACTGAACTAATAAAAAAGCTTAGAGGCCTTCTTTTTCAAATAAAGATAGCAAGAGAACGAAGAAAAAATGATAATAGGAGTAAATTAGAAAGTTGCTTAAAATTGCATGCTCTGTCTGAATCACGAAAGAAAAAAAATTGTGTTCAGTGTCCCTTTAACCTTTCATGTATCAGAGCATGACATTTTTAACAACTTTCCAGTTTACTCAATTATCTAATTGGCTTTGTTCTCTTGGTATCCTTAGTTGAAAAGCAAACATAGGAAGGCTCAGGAGCAGCAATGTGCAATAGGAGTTAGCTGCTTATTAATGTCTCCACATATACGCCTCTTTCCATTGGTTCATCCAATGTACTCAGCTAACTTTCAGTAGTGCATTGAGGATCCTTCAACAAAGGATACCAAGAGAATAAAGCACATTTTAAAATAGAAGTCAATTGGAAAATTGTTTACAGTTGTATGGTCTGTCTCAATCATTAATGAAAACATGGGTTTCACTACCTTTAAGAAGCCCTGCAACTTTTTCACAGTTTGTACAAACCTCTCAACTATTGAGTAAGCAAAAGTTGTCAAACTGACATTAAAATAAAGGCATTTAGAGGCACAATAAAATGTATTATTATTATTTATTTATTTTCAGCACAATTTACAAGGTTGTATAAACAAGAGCAATTTGTGCATGCTCCCCTTCAAAATCTTTGTGGAATTCATGTTGCTGGTTTCCTCTGCTTTGGCCAGTTAGGGAAGACATAATCATTTCTGTATAGAGGATGTAGCCTTCTGGGAGTATGATCTCCAGTATACTCCTGTACAAGATCTTAGCAGTGAACAGCAACTTGACCACTTCTGTTTTCTGTTGCAAAACTATCTCTATGTAGGACAAAAGTGGGCACTGGAAAATATACTGCTCCAATGTACCCCAATCCACACCAATATTAACTCATAATTGCTGCATATATTTCCCAAACCGGAGGCCAAGGACACACAAGGGGGCCATGCACCTCCACTTGACAACCAGGGATCATTGATTTGTAAAAAAATGAATAAATAAAATATTTGAGGAGCATAGGGGTGGGATGACATCATGCCACAAAAATGACAACTTTAAAATTCTAAGCCCCCTTAAAGGACCACTCAGTGTTGTAGAACTGCATAATTAACAAGTGAATAATAAACACCTACTCTGAATTTCAAATAAGCAGTAGATTTTTTTTCTGACTATTTTTTTTCCTCCCATTTTCTGACCCCTTGTATCATGTGACAGACATCAGCCAATCACAGACTAGTATACGTATACCCTGTGAGCTGGTCCACATGCTCAGTAGGATTTTGTTCACCAGAAAGTGTGAATATAAAAAGACTGTGTAAAATTTGATAATGGAAGTAAATTGGGAAGGGTCTCAAAACTGCACGCTCTATCGGAATCATAAAAGTTTATTTTAACTTGATTGTCCCTTTAAGTCATGTACAGACCCAGGAAGTCTAGACCAAAATGCGCCCCTGTGTAGGCTAAAGGCTTTATCCTTACATTGCAGATCATAGATGGTTTTTTTTTTTTAAATTCTTTTTATTGATATTTTGGAAAACAGAAAAGAAAAACAAACAGCCATCAGCAGAATTATGAAACAAAACATAGAAAACAAAAAAACATGACTTTGGTCAATAAGACCCCAATTCCACTGGCCACATATGTCAACGTAGCATATATAATCGGTTCGCACATAATAATCTGTTGAACCTCTAACATGCTTATTCTTTATATACATTGAAAAATGACTGTAGAATATGATTTAGAAAGTTGGGGGGGAAAGGGAAAGATTCCCTAAACATTGAGCCACATATTGGGTCCTCGACCTATGTCCTTGCTCTTGTGTATATTGCGAAACAATCATATAGCCTTAGTAAAAATCTCCTCTCCTCCCTCTCTCCCCCCCCCCCCAGTAGTCACCGGGACACAATACTGCTAAGGATATAAAGGGTGCATATCTAATATATTTCTCTATGATTCAACATACACATCTCTAGAAATATGCCCAATAAAACCAATTCCGCAAAACTTATCGAAGATAAAAATGGAAATAAAAGCTGTTTTTGTAGAGGAATTGGAAAGGACTTAATAATTAGGGCCCATTTCATAAAAAAAATTTAAATTATTTTCTCAGTTGCTAAATACAAATGAAAAGACTCGTAAACCATTTGATTTTGAATTCCTTTCAGTATTTGGGCAAAATTTTGGAATACGCTTAGCTTTCCAATTTTTTACTATAAAATATCTAACTATCATTATAATGGTATTTAAAGTGTTTGTCTGGAAACTTGCACTAGAAGTATATACTAACAACAAAACATCTTCCGACAACAAGGCCACAGTCGAGTTATGTATTTTATTAAACCAAAATTGAACTTTTTGCCAGACCTGGTAAATTTTAGGGCAAGACCAGAACATATGGACCATGTCTGCTTTTCCATTAGTACAGCGTGGACAAACCACCGGATTGGATGGATAAAATTTGGATATTTTGGAAGGAGATAAATAAAAATCGTTAATGAGTTTCATGTGTGATTCCTTCCAGCTCACTGAAATTTGACATCTAGCTAAAGTGGCAAACCTTTGTTTGATTTTGTCAGAATTTATTGTGGGTATAATAGGTAACCAGAGGTTACACAATTTTTCCAGGAGTATAATGCCTTGTTTTGAAAGCATAATATCATACAATAGTGAGATTGAAGCCTTACTCGTAATAAATCTCTGAATGCAAATCTTGACATCGGTCCACACGCCCTCCAAAGAGAGAGACCATCTCTGAGAAGAAATGTAATGTCTCAGTTGAAAGTATTCAAACAGATTTGTTCGAGGAAGTTTATAGTGTTGAAAGATAAGCTCAGTTGAGAGTAACTGATTGTTCTCCTCCAGCATTTTTTTAATGTTTTTAAGCCCCTTCTCGAACCAAACTGTAAAAACCTTTTGATTTATACATGGCAAAAATCCTGGATTACCGATTATAGGTAAAAATTCTGAAAGGGTGTAGTCAATCTGCAACAAAGAGCAAATTGAAAGAATTTCTACTATGTTTCCCGATCCACATAAGTTCACTTTTTTCCAAGTTAACTCTGTATCCCGAGAATGAGCTAAACTCATCCAAACACTGCAGCATGGATGGTATCGATTGTGCCGTATTTTCCAAAAAGATTAATAAATCATCTGCATATAACAATGTTTTCAACGTTTGGGAGCCAACTACGATCCCTGCCAACACCTCTCTCAATCGAACCGCTAATGGTTCTAGAGCTATATTAAAAAGAAGGGGTGACAGGGGGCATCCTTGTCTCGTACCTCTCCATAACATTATTTTAGGAGATACCGTGCAGTTGATTAAAAGGAAAGACACTGGCTTTTGATAAAGCTTCTTTACGAAACACAAGAAATTATCCTTGAGACCAAAATTCGCTAAGGCTTTAAAGAGATGTCCCCACACGATACAATCGAATGCTTTATCCTCATCTAGAGTTAAAATAGCTAAATCCCTATGGGAGGACTTCCTTTTGAATTAATCTAAATTACAAGTGTAATCCACTAGAGTAATGAGTTTACGAAAAAGTTTAGCAGGATTCCTCGATAGCATAAAACTGGCCTGATCAGGGTGAATAAGTTTATCCAGAGAGGATGCAAGTCTAAATGGAATAAAAGAAGCTATAATTTTATAGTCTGTATTGAGAACAGAGATGGGTCTATAGGAAGCTGGGTCTTCTGAATCCTTACCTTTCTTCAAAATCAATTAAATGTTTGCGGCTGAAAAATACCCTGAGATAGGCTTATCTGAAATAAAATAGCTATTATAAAGTTTCTCTAAGGAAGGGATCAGCTCTTCAGCAAGACTCTTATAATATTCTGCTGGAAGGCAGTCTGGAACCGCCGCATTATTTAATTTAGAGTTATCTATAGTCTTCACAATCTCTTCCTTTGTGATTGGGGCATTGAGTGTCTCTAGCTCCTCCCTTTGTATCTTAGGTAATGTTATCTGAGACCAAAAAGCGTGTTGGTTCTGACTGTTTATTTCGACCTCTGTATAGAGTGGCTGATAGTAATTGAAAAAGGTATTGCTAATGTCTTTAGTATCTGTAAACTGCTTTTCACCGTCTTTAATAGCTGATATAACATTTTTCTTCTTTCTGGTTTTAACTAATCTGGCCAGATTCTTAGCTGAGCAACCCTGAAAACTCCTAAACTGGAGATTCAATTTAGTTCCTTCTTCTTGTGCTTTACGCATCAAAAATAGATCCCTCTCTTTTCTCATCTCTACGTATTTATTGCAGTTTAACTCCAAACGATCTACATAGTATTTTTTATACTCATTCCTGACCTGATTCGATAACTGAAGTTCGTGGGCCCTGTTTTTTTTATGCAAAATATTTAAATAAGGCTTAATTTCACCCCTTACAACCGCTTTAGACGCCTCCCAAAAGATTTCTATTTTATTAAAATATTAAATATTATGTGTACAGTAGTCTTTCCACTTTTGTTTCAACCAAATAACAAATATTGGATTATTATAAAGATAACGAGGGTAGACTAGCATAGATGTTTTACATTGAGTTTTACTCAAAAAATGAAAAGTCAAAGAGATAATTGCGTGGTCCGATATCAAGATCTCACCTATACCATTCTCAGCTCTGAGCAGCGATAAAGATTCAGAGATCAGAAATAAATCGATTCGTGGAAAAGTTCTATGGGCTTTTGACTCACAAGAAAAAAGCTGAACATCCGGGTTGAAGGTTCGTCAAATGTCCACTAATTTTAATTTATGACAAAATTTCTTTAAAAAATTGGCCTCTTTCTTATATTCTGCAATATTGTTTTTGGATAATCTATCCAATTCTGGACATAAGGTTAAATTGAAGTCGCCTCCCAGCACCAAATTCTCATTAATAAAAGGGAATGCTTTAATCTTAATCTTCTCCCAAAATTCCAAAGAAAATTTATTGGGCCCATACACATTGAACAATATTTACCAAAATTTGTACTATTAAAAATCTAACAGCAGGGTCTAGCTCCACATGTAAAATACTGTATTCAAGTGCCTTATTAATTAAAATCGCTAATCCAAATTTTCTATTAGTTGAGGTGGTAGTAATCACCTCACCTACCCATTTTATCTTTAGTTTAGCGGCCTCTAGGGCATTAAGATGTGTCTCCTGTAGGAAGACAATATCAGGATTGGATTTCATTAAAGTTTTAATGATCAGTTTGAGCTTCATAGGGGAAGATATACCACCTACATTCAAAGATAAAATTTTGATGTCAGCCATAGCCTACTACAAAATAATTCCTTTCATCAGGGACCAGTCGGGGGGAGAGAGAGAGGGGGAAAGAGAGGAAGAGAAAAAAAAAAAAAACCCACCCCCTCTCCCAACTCAGGGGGTACACTGCAACAGACCCCATATACATAAGGACACCTTTTACCTCTAGAACTAAGATTATACTTCTCCAGTTATAGTTTAGCTGGCATGACACAATAGGCCATCTACATAAAATGGAAAAAAACATGATGAGCCTCTTAATAGGCATGAATTATATGTACTTAAACTGTCATTATTTAACAGCGATATATTCTTTAACTTCTGAAATATTGTTGAAAACCAGCCTTGACTGATTCTCCTCAACTATAATTTTGGCAGGGTACACCATTCTGGCTTTCAACCCTTTATCTATAAGTTGAGAAAAATAAGGGGCCATTAGCTTCCTTTTCATGAATGTTTCGCTGGAAAAATCCTGAACAATAGTATTTTATTGCTTCCAAAGGAACACTTTTTTTAAAACGATTTAGTATTTCAAGTTTATCCTGGAATTTTAAAACTTTAAAGATACACATCCTGTTTCTGGGGACCCCTTCTGAGTAGATTTTCTTAGAGCCGATTCTATGAGCCCTTTCTATTTCTAATGGTAACTGTTGAGGGGGGATACCAAGAGCTTGGGGTAAAGTGACAGATGTAAACTTTATAAGATCCTCAAATTCAGGGGCTTCAGGGAGACCCACTATTCTGATATTGTTGCGCCTTGAGTGATCCTCGAGATCCTCAAGGCGCAACTGCATACTATTAATTTTAGAATCTTATTTTGTAATCTTATTGTCTTGACTATTAACTTTATCCTCTAGATCAGATATTCTGTTCTCTGCCTCCTGAATTCTTGTTGAGAATTGTCTAACCTCTAAGGAAAGAGATCTTATGTCTGAAGAGATTGAGCTCAGCACTTTCTTGATTGAATCAAATTGGGGAGCAAACAATTCAGTTAGTTGGGCCATTAAAGTTTGCGTATCTAAGAACATTGAAGTAGTGTCAAAAGTAATATCTAAACTAGCATCGGCCATCTTGGCTCTTATCTTTAGTTTTAACAGACATTATGGGTGAACTGGATTTCACCTGTGTGACAAATTTTTCCATGGATTGAAGAACGTGTACATTGATATAAAAAATATCAAAAAAGGAAAGAGAACAAAAAAATTAGAAAAATCCAAGGTCAATACCTCTGTAAAATGTTTACACATATACAGTGAAAAGGACTGTGAGTGAAAGAAAAGGCCCCATGGCCCCCGTTTTTTTTTTATTATTATTATTATTATTATTATTATATACGTATTGTCTTTTTTATGTGAATCGTGTGCTATTCTGAAAAAAAAACAAAATCCCCGCCAGGGGTGAATTACAATAGTGAGTGTGATTAAGGCCTGTATTACATAACACCATATGTCTAAAGAAGCCAAGCTTATTTCCTAAATGCTTCTAAATGCTGAAAACTGGGAACAAAAAAAAAGATTAACATTCAATCCCAATAGACTAAACAACTAGTATACAGAGTTGTACCTGATTCCTCTTAGAGAACATTAAATGCATTTATAAGAGGGACAAGAATTAGATATATAAGTAGCACACACAGTTGTATATTGACTTCTAAGCTAGTATTTATATCACTTAACTGAACCCTTGATATAGGACAATATTCTATACAACATAATCTTCTTAGAAAATTTCCCTTCGATCAAGCCCCAAAAAACAAAAAGTAATCAGACTTCAAAGTTTCTTTTTTGCATTATTTAAGTATGAGGGATGATTCCTTGCTGTTTCCCTTGTATCAGGAATGGTTCACTGTGAAAAAGATCACTATGAGCTACTAAGAGTAACCACCTTAGAGGGGGGCAACACCGGGTTTTCAAACCTGCATCTGGTGGAACTGAATAACAGTAGGGAAAAAGTACACAAGCAATAGTTCCTGACAAGTTCCTTCAGATTGGTTAGAAAACAACCGTCTCCCAAAACACAGCAGATCTTTATCTCACGCTTCTTAGAGTTTTTCTTGGACTTTTTAATTGCCTCTGTTGCTCTAAAAAACTTCTCATTGAGGCAGTCACAACCTTTTTACATACACACCCCACCAAAGGTATCTGTCCCTCTCCAAAGACAGATAAAAGACAGGCTAATCTTTTCAGCCGTAAAAAGTCACCAAGAGTTATATGGCCCCATACTTGCAATTATAGGGAGTGGGTCCACTAGGCGGTCCCAACTTGGGCCGGTACCTTACTGGGATAAACTCCAGAGGCAACACCAATGCAGCACTGTAGCTCTGTATCGCAGCTCTGCTGGTCTGGACCATTCCTGCAAATTCCTCTACCGGCTGCGAGGTCAGAGCGTGACGTCCGGATCACTCCGCACACCAACCGCTCCATCCTCAAGCAGCACAGCTGACCACGGATCTCCGGTCCCAGACACTTCACCTCCTGCCGCATTCAATCTTCTGCCAATCTAGCAATTCTTCCTTCCAGGTAAGCGTGCCCAGGAGACGCCTGATATAACTTTTGCTGAAGCTGTCACTAGAGTTTAAAATAAATGCGGCGAGTGAGACCACAAGCCAGTTCAGCCGTATCGGCTTCCGACACTGTGGCGGGCAGAAGCCACTCCGTAGCCCACCAGGAACCCAGATTAAGACCCGGGCTAAGTGGTATAGAGCGGGGGAGCGTTTTCAGGTACTCTGCAACACCGCCGACATGAAGCGTGCTGCTACACGCTCCACCCCCTACCGGAAGCCTCTCGCAGATCATAGATGTTACATTAATCTCTTGGATACCAGACAGGTAGCTATTCATATATACTAAAGGGCTATCTCTCACCCCAAGCTTATTTCCTGAAATCAATTCATAGTAATAAAAGGGCAAATTACTTGTTTTGGAATGATGAGCACTATGGCCTAGATTTGGAGTTTTGTCGGTAACGACCCGAAAAACTAACGTCGGCTTTTTTCTGGCCGCACCATAAAAATAACTCTGGTATCGAGAGTCCACATAAAGGCTGTGTTAGGCTCCAAAAAAGGAGCGTAGAGCATTTTTAACGCAGCTTCAACTCTCGATACCAGAGTTACTTACGGACGCGGCCAGCCTCAAAAACGTGCTCGTGCACGATTCCCCCATAGGAAACAATGGAGCTGTTTGAGCTGAAAAAAAAACAAACACCTGCAAAAAAGCAGCGTTCAGCTCCTAACGCAGCCCCATTGTTTGCTATGCGGAAACACTTCCTACGTCTGCACCTAACACTCTAACATGTACCCCGAGTCTAAACACCCCTAACCTTACACTTATTAACCCCTAATCTGCCGCCCCCGCTATCGCTGACCCCTGCATATTATTATTAACCCCTAATCTGCCGCTCCGTAAACCGCCGCTACTTACATTATCCCTATGTACCCCTAATCTGCTGCCCTAACATCGCCGACCCCTATATTATATTTATTAACCCCTAATCTGCCCCCCACAACGTCGCCTCCACCTGCCTACAATTACCTACAATTAACCTAACACTACACTATCAATAAATTAATTAAATACAATTGCTACAAATAAATACAATTAAATAAACTAACTAAAGTACAAAAAATAAAAAAGAACTAAGTTACAAAAAATAAAAAAATATTTACAAACATAAGAAAAATATTACAACAATTTTAAACTAATTACACCTACTCTAAGCCCCCTAATAAAATAACAAAGCCCCCCAAAATAAAAAAATGCCCTACCCTATTCTAAATTACTAAAGTTCAAAGCTCTTTTACCTTACCAGCCCTGAACAGGGCCCTTTGCGGGGCATGCCCCAAGAAATACAGCTCTTTTGCCTGTAAAAAAAACATACAATACCCAAGCCCCCCAACATTACAACCCACCACCCACATACCCCTAATCTAACCCAAACCCCCTTAAATAAACCTAACACTAAGCCCCTGAAGATCATCCTACCTTGTCTTCACCATACCAGGTTCACCGATCGGTCCAGAAGAGCTCCTCCGATGTCCTGATCCAAGCCCAAGCGGGGGGCTGAAGAGGTCCATGATCCAGCTGTAGTCTTCATCCAAGCGGGCCAGAAGAGGTCTTCCATCCGATTGAAGTCTTCATCCAAGCGGCATCCATCCGGAGCGAAGCGGCAGCATCCTGAAGACCTCCACCGCGGAACATCCATCCTGGCCGACGACTGAACGACGAATGACGGTTCCTTTAAATGACGTCATCCAAGATGGCGTCCCTCGAATTCCGATTGGCTGATAGGATTCTATCAGCCAATCGGAATTAAGGTAGGAATATTCTGATTGGCTGATGGAATCAGCCAATCAGAATCAAGTTCAATCCGATTGGCTGATCCAATCAGCCAATCAGATTGAGCTTGCATTCTATTGGCTGATCGGAACAGCCAATAGAATGTGAGCTCAATCTGATTGGCTGATCGGATCAGCCAATCGGATTGAACTTGATTCTGATTGGCTGATTCCATCAGCCAATCAGAATATTCCTACCTTAATTCCGATTGGCTGATAGAATCCTATCAGCCAATCGGAATTCGAGGGACGCCATCTTGGATGACGTCATTTAAAGGAACCGTCATTCGTCGTTCAGTCGTCGGCCAGGATGGATGTTCCGCGGTGGAGGTCTTCAGGATGCTGTCGCTTCGCTCCGGATGGATGCCGCTTGGATGAAGGCTTCAATCGGATGGAAGACCTCTTCTGGCTTGCTTGGATGAAGACTTCAGCCGGATCATGGACCTCTTCAGCCCCCCGCTTGGGCTTGGATCAGGACATCGGAGGAGCTCTTCTGGACCGATCGGTGAACCTGGTATGGTGAAGACAAGGTAGGATGATCTTCAGGGGCTTAGTGTTAGGTTTATTTAAGGGGGGTTTGGGTTAGATTAGGGGTATGTGGGTGGTGGGTTGTAATGTTGGGGGGCTTGGGTATTGTATGTTTTTTTTTTACAGGCAAAAGAGCTGTATTTCTTGGGGCATGCCCCGCAAAGGGCCCTGTTCAGGGCTGGTAAGGTAAAAGAGCTTTGAACTTTAGTAATTTAGAATAGGGTAGGGCATTTTTTTATTTTGGGGGGCTTTGTTATTTTATTAGGGGGCTTAGAGTAGGTGTAATTAGTTTAAAATTGTTGTAATATTTTTCTTATGTTTGTAAATATTTTTTTATTTTTTGTAACTTAGTTCTTTTTTATTTTTTGTACTTTAGCTAGTTTATTTAATTGTTTTTATTTGTAGTAATTGTATTTAATTAATTTATTGATAGTGTAGTGTTAGGTTAATTGTAGGTAATTGTAGGTAGTTTATTTAATTAATTTATTGATAGTCTAGTGTTAGGTTTATTTGTAACTTAGGTTAGGATTTCTTTTACAGGTAAATTTGTAATTATTTTAACTATTTTAGCTATTAAATAGTTCTTAACTATTTAATAGCTATTGTACCTGGTTAAAATAAATACAAAGTTACCTGTAAAATAAATATAAATCCTAAAATAGCTATAATATAATTATAATTTATATTGTAGCTATATTAGGATTTATTTTACAGGTAAGTATTTAGCTTTAAATTGGAATAATTTATTTAATAAGAGTTAATTAATTTCGTTAGATTTAAATTATATTTAACTTAGGGGGGTGTTAGTATTAGGGTTAGACTTAGCTTTAGGGGTTAATACATTTATTAGAATAGCGGCGAGATTCGGTCGGCAGATTAGGGGTTAATAATTGAAGTTAGGTGCCGGCGATGTTAGGGAGGGCAGATTAGGGGTTAATACTATTTATGATAGGGTTAGTGAGGCGGATTAGGGGTTAATAACTTTATTATAGTAGCGCTCAGGTCCAGTCAGCAGATTAGGGGTTAATAAGTGTAGGCAGGTGGAGGCGACGTTGTGGGGGGCAGATTAGGGGTTAATAAATATAATATAGGGGTCGGCGGTGTTAGGGGCAGCAGATTAGGGGTACATAAGGATAACGTAGGTGGCAGCGCTTTGCGGTCGGCAGATTAGGGGTTAATAAATGTAGGCAGGTGGAGGCGACGTTGAGGGGGGCAGATTAGGGGTTAATAAATATAATACAGGGGTCGGCGGTGTTAGGGGCAGCAGATTAGGGGTACATAAGGATAACGTAGGTGGCGGTCGGCAGATTAGGGGTTAAAAAATGTTTTTCGAGTGTCGGCGATGTGGGGGGACCTCGGTTTAGGGGTACATAGGTAGTTTATGGGTGTTAGTGTACTTTAGAGTACAGTAGTTAAGAGCTTTATAAACCGGCGTTAGCCCAGAAAGCTCTTAACTACTGACTTTTTTCCTGCGGCTGGAGTTTTGTCGTTAGATGTCTAACGCTCACTTCAGACACGACTCTAAATACCGGAGTTATAAAAATCCCATTGAAAAGATAGGATACGCAATTTATGTAAGGGGATCTGCGGTATGGAAAAGTGAGCGTTAGACCCTATTTTGAGTGACTCCAAATATCGGCGGTAGCCTAAAACCAGCGTTAGGAGCCTCTAACGCTGGTTTTCACGGCTACCGCCAAACTCTAAATCTAGGCCTATGTTAGTAATGCCTTTATAACCAATAGCTCAGGAAAAATGTCTTTGCAAACTCTTCTGCAACATAAAATATAATTCAAAGTATCTCATATTGAAAGAAAGCAAATATATTTTATAGAGTTATCAGCATTCACATTGAAATTATCATAGCTAACAATCCCAGAGATATTTTTGTCACTGAGGGGAAACAATCTCAAATGAGTGTTGGAAGAAGAAAGACTTAAGGCTAGATTTATTAAGCCCCTACGGCAGCAAGTTCTCTCAAGAACTTGCTCGCCGGGATTTATCAAGCAGCGGTCACCAGACCGCTGCTTCCCTAACATCTACACCACCTCTATTGTGGCGAAATTCAATCTCCTCGGTCGAGTCAGACCGAGGAGATTGACAGCTCCTGCCCGCGCGTGATTGGGTGTGCGTGGGCAGGGGGCGGGATTGCACGCGAGCGCAAAATTGCGCTCATGTGCAATGTTAATTACCTGCGGGTAATTTCGCCCCACCACAGGCGAGCTGAGGCGTAGTACGCCTCAGCGTTGATAAATCTAGCCTTTACATTGTCTGATGAGGATGCTGAATACTTTATTGCTTTTTCTTTTGTCTTCATACACTTAACCCAAGCATCCTCTTCTTCGCTGACTCTGAGCAGCCATTTCAACCTTCAATGACAGTTCCAGGACACAGCAAAGTTTATGACCACTAAGGTGACAAATTTTAATGATACACACAATAGGCTCTACTCACACCAATTCCCTTTCATCATAAACATTTTAAATAAAGTTAAATTACCTTGTTATTTTGCCTGTTCAAATACAAAATAAATAAGAGTAGCTGAACAGAAACTTGGGAAATGGTCTATGGTTTAAATTCCCATTTTGTACAATGTCACAATAATGTGGTCTTTACTTGCCTGCTAATGGAGTTTTGCCTAATTACATGTGGCTGGTATCCTCTCCCATTACATCCTATTAAAATATTGTTTATGCATCTTTCATCATAGTAACTTGTTAAACTTGAATCTACGTCAGAAATCACATTGCACATAATTGGATTTGTCGTAATTTAAAGTTAGGAAGAATTCTTCTTCTAGGAAATGCTGCAGCACAATTGTTTATTAGAAGATCCATTCTAGAAAATAGTTTTTTGTTACTTAAAGCACAAGAAAAATATTATTCTAAAGTTATTCATAACTGCAGAAAAATAAATATATAAATATACTCTTTCAGTGATATTTTTCAAGCCACCAAGCACTTTCTGATGATACTGTTAGCTTAAAGACCTATGCACTCTGTTTCGGACGAACAATGCAAAAATAACAAACTTTTTGTTATTTGTTGCTTTAGTCCAATTAACGAATAATAAGCTGTCCCTTTAATTTATTAATGAACAAACAAATTAATGTAACAAAGAAAATTTGTTGGGCCATTCATCCATTTGTTAAAACATTTCTCTGTTAGGGGGAAAGACTTTGCATCCAATAACGACCCAGCAATGTGCTTGTCAGATGATTCATTTTTGTATCAGCCAATAAGTGTGTAAGATTAATTTTTGTGCTATGCCTATCCTTACCCCATTAGGGTATGTCTCAAAATCATGATAAAGGTCCTTGTCTGCCATTTTCTTTCACTTAAAGGGATAGTAAACCCAAAAATGTTCTTTTATGATTCAAATAGAACATATAATTTTAAACAACTTTCCAATTTATTTCTATTATTAAATTTGCTTCATTCTCTTGTTATTCATTGCTGAAGGAACAGCATTGCACTACTGGCAGCTAGCTGAAAACATCTAGTTAGCCAATCACAAGAGACAAATGTGTGCAGGCACCAATCAGCAGCTAGCTCCCACTGGTGTATAATATGTGCGTAGTCATTTTCAACAAGGGATACTAAGAGAACGAAGAACATTTGAAAATAGAAGTGAATTTAAAAGTGTCTTAAAATTGCATGCTCTATATGCAGGGCCGTCTTTAATATTGATTGGACCCTGGGCAAAAATTTTCTTGGGCCCCCCCACCCCCACCCCATGCAATTTCGCTCTCCACCCCAACATCCCAAAAAAACAACTAAATCAATTTTTTTATTATTATTAGCCCAGCGGTGGATCATCCACTGCTGGGCTAATCATTTAAAAAAAAAAATTAAAAAAAATTGCAATATGTGAAACTGGACCTAAGCAGAACTAATAAGTAAATAAATATATAAATTCCTCCACTGTGGATTCATTTAATATTCTTTTGAATGTGATTCTGGTGTGAGGTTAGCTGGTTAAAGAGATTTAGGGCAGCCAACAGGAGCAAAGCAAGGTAAAGGAGGAAGCATGGAGGTGCAGACAAATATAAGTTTACTGACTTGAACAGCAGAACTACTATGGGAAGCTGTAAAATCTGAGACAGAGAGAAAATAAAAACTATAAAAATAAACCTTACATTAATGTGTGAAGTATCAGCATAACGCTATACATCAGCCACACCAGCACATGTAGCTTCTTTGCTAGGAACAAGTTCCCTCTCACCCTGAACTAGACAATGCTGCATGGGGAGGGGCGTGTGTGCACTCACTTATTCTTCCCACTGACACCTTTCTACATTGCACTATTCCCCTAACAAACTTCAGTTAGTTGATCTTAGGGCCACAGCAGAAAGAGCAGGGCTAAGGGGACCAGTAGACATGATGCTGTCTGTCCAAGGCCGCATGGATACAGTGTGAGATGAGTCACACAGCCTCAAGACTGAAGAGAGCAGTGTATGCAGCTGCACAGATGCTCAAATCCTCATGTGCCTGCCGCTCTCTGCTGCATGTGCCTACAGTCAGCCCTACCCAGAAACAATCCCCACCACCAGAGCAGTTACCTGGTAACAGTGGTAACCCCAGTAAGACATTTTCTGATGCAGTGGGAAATGGCTGGATGCCGAGTTAGGGCTTTGCATTCAGGGCTGCACAGTGCACATCTAAAACAGCACATGGCACTAGCTTGGCATGTCACATGACACGGGCACGGTCTGGCACAGTTTTTAAAAAAAAATATAAGCAGAGTACTTTTGACTGTGACAGTATTAGGACTGAATGTGTGTGTTCCCCATGTCACATCAGCAGTCTGGTATGAACCATTAAAAAAAAAAAAAAAATTTTTTTTTTTTTTTTTTTTTTTTTTAGGACTCTTGGGCCCCTGAACAGAAACTGGGCCCAGGGCAGCTGCCCCTTTTGCCCTGTGTTAAAGACGGTCCTGTCTATATGAATCAGGCAAGTTTAATTTTGACTTTCCTATTCCTTTAAAGCTCGGTCAGCATCCTGCTTGGTTGCAACTTACCTGAGTGCTGCCAAAATAGAGAGTGAGGAGAGGTGGAGATAGGGAACAAAGGAGAATAATAAGACAGAAATAAGACAAAGGGCTCAATTATCTAACATTTGCCAGAGCAGACATGAGACATCATGCTGACACTCAATAGGGCTTCCCTAAGTATTTACAGGTCCTCATTTGCAATTGAAACTGATCAGAAGCCCCTAATAACAATTTCTTACAAAGAGTTATGGAAAGCTCCACCTAGAATTCAAAGACTGCTGCTCAAGCTGCAAAAATATGACTATATTTTGTAGTTTTCCCCTGGCAGACTTCTTTTAATAGCAGATACCTTGTCAAGAATTTGGTCTGAACGGACCAGGTCTCCGGATGATGGCAGGGATGCTGATGTGGATGTGCATATTAACACAGGGATGAACTATCCGTGGTTGACAATGTACTCTTGAAAGGCAGGAGATTGGTAATTGCAGTTTCTCTCCGACGCTAAATGCTACAAAAAATATATAAAGGACATTTAGGGATACAAAAATGCAAGAGGAGAACAAAGGATGTTCTTTTCTGGCCTTCAATAATGAGTGATATAGCAGCTGCAGTCTCTTCATGTCCCACCTGTCAGTCATTTCAGCCAGTCCAAAAGAACCTTTACTGCAGGAAGATATGGTGAAGATTCCTTGGCATGCAGTGGGAGTGAATGTGTTTTCACTTGATGGACATGATTACCTAGCAATGCTGGACTCTTACTCGTTGTACCCAGAGGTTGCCAAACTCAGGAATACGTCATCAGAGCATGTATGCAGGCAATTACTAGTTATATTTTCAAGCTTTGGCATTCCTACAATCCTAAAAACAGACAATGGACCCCAGTTCCCCTGCAGGTACTTTAAGGCATTTTCTGAAGAGTTTGGATTTCTTCACAGAACATCAAGTACAAAGTATCCTCAAGGAAATTGATTAGCCGAGTGCGGAGTCAAAATTATTAAGAGACTATTTATAAAGGCTAGTCACTCAGGTGAGGAACCACATGTAGCTTAATTATCGAGCAACACCTTTGGAAGGGGGCAAATCTCCTGCGGAATTATTCTTTGGGCATCAGATAAAGACAAAGCTACCACAATTGCATTTGACACAGTATCATTATGGTAGAAACTTGCATACTTCATATATAGTGCAAAAAATGTAAAAATGCTGCACATTGGGGCCCCCGTAAGTATCTGGACAGGCCAACGCTGGATGAATGAAGCTGTAGTGCTGCGTAAAGTTGCAGACAGGTCCTTTAAAGTAAAGTCAAAGCACGGAGTGGTGTTGAGACGTAATCTGAAACATTTATTGAAGATACCAAATCATTCTCTGAGCCGAACACAGTAATTGGACATGGATTGCTTAAGCAATGCTAACGATTCAAAAACGTCCGGAAATGCAGCATGACCAGAATTTAATTGATCTGAATACTTTGCTGGTAAATTAAACTGATGAAGAGTAATCTTTTGAGGATACAGTATCCAAAAGGAACTCTACAACAACCCTCACAAGGGGACCAACATACAACAAGTGGCAGAACTGTTAGAAGGCCACACAGACTCATTGAAGGATGTTAATTGCTCTTGACACTAAACTCCTTTCTACTGCATTTTATGTTAAAGGGCCACTGTAAGTAAATATTTTCTATGCCTGTTACTAACTAACTACCCCAAATACGCTTTTTATCAATAGCATTTCATTAACATATCTCTACCGTATATCAGAAATCTTGTCTGCAAATTTAATTGTTTTCCAAACCCACTCCGCAGGTATCCTTTGCTCTGTACCAATCAGTTTACAATACCTAGGTTTCAAAATGGCGCTTTAAACACAATTTCATTGGTTTAAGTATTTTGAACATGCAGTGCTGAAAATAGTGGGCAGGATAACGTGATATCATCGGCAAATAAAAGATATAACTTTTAGAACGTTATGAAACTTCGTTTTGGAGAAAATATAGGTCAGTAGGTTTTAATTAATGTTTATTAACTTTAATATGTTAGTTGTTTGGCTTAAAAATTATAACGGAAAGTAATCCTTTAAATTTAGTTTAGTTGTTGTAGGTTGATTGTTATGCCAGAAAATATAGACATTTTGTTATTTGCGAAAACTTGTTCTATTGTTAATTATAAATGTTTGTGTTGTTGTTTGTTTTGTTTAGAAAAGGAAAGATGTGCTGAGCTGAGCCTGTAATGAATATGCAAAAAGGTCCGATTAAAAGGGAGTAGGGATGCGCAAATGTTTCGCAACATTCGAAAAATGAAACTAATTTTAACACATTTGTTTGTTCGTTTGTTTCGAATTTCGAATGTTTGTACAAAATTCTAACATTCGTTTAATGTAATAGTATTTCTAATGCTTTCCTTAAATGTAATATTCGGTTAGAATTTTTCTAATAATCCGATTCAAATTATGCAATATTCTAAATAGAAAAATTCTAATTGATATGTCTGTAATAGTATTTCTAATGCTTTCTTTAAATGTAATATTAGAATTATGCAATATTCGAAATAGAAACATTCTAATTGATATATTTGTATCTATTATTTATCAATTTACTAAATTCTCTAGCACATGACCTTCTGATTAGTATTTGTTAAATCGAATGTTTCATTCGAAATTTTGAATGTAGACATTTGATCTACAGGGAGTGCAGAATTATTAGGCAAGTTGTATTTTTGAGGATTCATTTTATTATTGAACAACAACCATCTTCTCAATGAACCCAAAAAACTCATTAATATCAAAGCTGAATAGTTTTGGAAGTAGTTTTTAGTTTGTTTTTAGTTTTAGCTATTTTAGGGGGATATCTGTGTGTGCAGGTGACTATTACTGTGCATAATTATTAGGCAACTTAACAAAAAACAAATATATACCCATTTCAATTATTTATTTTTACCAGTGAAACCAATATAACATCTCAACATTCACAAATATACATTTCTGACATTCAAAAACAAAACAAAAACAAATCAGTGACCAATATAGCCACCTTTCTTTGCAAGGACACTCAAAAGCCTGCCATCCATGGATTCTGTCAGTGTTTTGATCTGTTCACCATCAACATTGTGTGCAGCAGCAACCACAGCCTCCCAGACACTGTTCAGAGAGGTGTACTGTTTTCCCTCCTTGTAAATCTCACATTTGATGATGGACCACAGGTTCTCAATGGGGTTCAGATCAAGTGAACAAGGAGGCCATGTCATTAGATTTTCTTCTTTTATACCCTTTCTTGCCAGCCACGCTGTGGAGTACTTGGACGCGTGTGATGGAGCATTGTCCTGCATGAAAATCATATTTTTCTTGAAGGATGCAGACTTCTTCCTGTACCACTGCTTGAAGAAGGTGTCTTCCAGAAACTGGCAGTAGGACTGGGAGTTGAGCATGACTCCATCCTCAACCCGAAAAGGCCCCACAAGCTCATCTTTGATGATACCATCCCAAAGCAGTACTCCATCTCCACCTTGCTGGCGTCTGAGTCGGGCTGGAGCTCTCTGCCCTTTACCAATCCAGCCACGGGCCCATCCATCTGGCCCATCAAGACTCACTCTCATTTCATCAGTCCATAAAACCTTAGAAAAATCAGTCTTGAGATATTTCTTGGCCCAGTCTTGACGTTTCAGCTTGAGTGTCTAGTTCAGTGGTGGTCGTCTTTCAGCCTTTCTTACCTTGGCCATGTCTCTGAGTATTGCACACTTTGTGCTTTTGGGCACTCCAGTGATGTTGCAGCTCTGAAATATGGCCAAACTGGTGGCAAGTGGCATCTTGGCAGCTGCACGCTTGACTTTTCTCAGTTCATGGGCAGTTATTTTGCGCCTTGGTTTTTCCACATGCTTCTTTCGACCCTGTTGACTATTTTGAATGAAACGCTTGATTGTTCGATGATCACGCTTCAGAAGCTTTGCAATTTTAAGAGTGCTGCATCCCTCTGCAAGATATCTCACTATTTTTGACTTTTCTGAGCCTGTCAAGTCCTTCTTTTGACCCATTTTGCCAAAGGAAAGGAAGTTGCCTAATAATTATGCACACCTGATATAGGGTGTTGATGTCATTAGACCACACCCCTTCTCATTACAGAGATGCACATCACCTAATATGCTTAATTGGTAGTAGACTTTCGAGCCTATACAGCTTGGAGTAAGACAACATGCATAAAGAGGATGATGTGGTCAAAATACTCATTTGCCTAATAATTCTGCACTCCCTGTATTTATGCATATTCAAAATTGAAAGTGACATTTGAAAACTGTTAATAGCATTCGATTAAAGAATATTTAAGAATATTCATTCTTATCAACATTCAATTATGTAAATCTAATTTCTAGAATAACATTCGTTCTAACATTCAAATTCAAATATAAACAAATTCGCCCATCCCTAGAAGGGAACTGATGCCCCAGGAAGTGTTCAGCTGTGTAGTAGTCAGAGAGAGTTCAGCAGACAGAAAGCACCTCAGGTGTCATCATGGCTCAGAAATAATAAATAAGTTGATTAAAAAGAACTTTGTGAATCATTTTAGTACATCATACAGCTGAACAACACATCTCCCAGTAGTGTATTGCTGCTGTTTCAGCAAAGGCTATCTAGAATAAAGCCAATTTGATAATAAAAGTAAATTGGAAAGTTATTTAAAATCACATGATCTATCTGAATTATGAAAGAACAATTCTGGATTTGATATCTCTTTAAAGTAGAGTTCTCATAGTGCTCCACTTTAGTTGAACTAACTTTCTCTGATATAATTTGTAATCTTATTATTTATAATTTACAATCTGATTAGCCAATCAGAAGAATAGGTAGCTAAATTGTGAGTAGCTTTAGTTCACATTGGTTAATATCATTATCATTAATCAGAATGCTAACTAGTTAGAGTATAAATAAGATGGAATAATGGAGGAAGTCTATGCTTTTCCCATCATGATTGTTAAAGTAAAACAGATAATCCACCTTAAGACAGCAAATAACTACAAAGACAAGGTGAGCTAGAAAGGGAGGAACGCAATGTTAAAGGACTGATGAGACATGCTTGTGACACTCCTACACACCACCCACAACCCACCCAGAATGCCTGTAACCCTGTTCCTCTTGCGTAACTCCTCTAATGTGTGGCCCCATGCACTCAAAATATCGGTGGGCCACAAAGCTCAAGCTCTTAACCTCCCACATCCTAGATAATCATGATGTTGGGAGGTAAGGGATATGGGATGAGGTGTTTTTCATTGGCTTGACAAATTTCTGCTGTTTGTGATTGATATAAATGCATTCTATTTTTGTATACATATCATTGCACTTGTATATTTTGCTGTCATTTCAATTATAGAATTAATAAAATACTCCTGGGAAAAGATTATGTAGTTTTATATTAATCAAACATTGACTTGTAAAGACCACTGGAGGCATTGGGGAATATACAGCATGCAAAAGCTTACAAATCATTCATACAATTAAGATCTTGCTGACAAAACTTTAGCAACTTGAAAAAGTTAAAGTGAATGTAAATTTAGCAGGACAGCCTCACGGCATTGTATAGACTTATAAAAATGAGCATGAGTTTAAGTCATGACATTTTTTAAATGTATTTATTTTCTTAAATTTTTTAACTTTTTACTGCTCCGCCGATAAGCGCAACTCTCCTGCCAGCCATTTTGTCTAATTGACAGATGATGATCTTAAACCAACTAATACTTGTTCCCCCCCCCCCACGAAAACAAGGATTAGTTGTTTTAATAATCGTTATCTGTCAATCAGTTAGACAGTATGGCGGGTGGGAGGGCTGCGCTTATCGGCGGAGCAGTAAAAAAAGTAAAAATTTAAGAAAAAAAATTAATTAAAAAAATTTAATAAATTAAACTCATGCTCATTTTTTTCAAGTCCATACAATGCCGTGAGGCTGTCCTGTTAACTTTACATTTACTTTAAGTAGATGTTTAACCTCTCCGCATCACAGAGCAGCGAGTGAAATAAACAGAGCTGCTATCTTGCAACGATAGACAAGTAGGGATATGAAGCTCACATTTTTTTCATGATTCAGTAAGAGGATAAAATTAGACTGTCTGGTAGTCATCCAAACTCCCAAAACATTAGCGTATGAAAGATACTAAAATAATTTATTCATTTTAGATTTCTCATTTCCTGTCATTTCTTAGAAAAATCACACACTTTTTACGGATCTAATACATATACACCTCATATATTTTATTAACTAAAAGCACTTTGCTACAGTCTATATATCAAAGGATAGGCAAATGGTCAGACTAACTGGCAACACGAGGAATAAGGTACACACAAGATTAAAAGGTTTCAATGTAATTACACCATAAATCTATTCTATATATAGACTACAGAGTAGAAAAGAATACTAAGTTAGAATGTTACGAGTGTATTGGGGAAAGTGTAAATAACTGAAGTAGAATAAAAGCTAATTATCTTTTCCCCAAAAAAAAGTTATTTAGTAGCCCTAGTGGGGTTACAATAAAAGAGAAGTAAAATAGAAAAGATGTGTGTATAACTTTTATTCAAAGGACAAATTCAGAGACTAGTTAAAGGGACACTGAACCTAATTTGTTTTCTTTTGTGATTCAGATAGAGCATGCCATTTTAAGCAACTTTCTAATTTACTCCTATTATCAATTTTTCTTCGTTCTCTTGCTAACTTTTGAAATAAAAGCCATCTAAGCTTTTTTGGGTTAAGAACTCTGGACAGCACTTTTTGATTGGTGGATGGATTTTTTCCACCAATCAGCAAGGACAACCCAGGTTGTTCACCAAAATGGGCCGGCATCTAAACTTAGATTCTTGCATTTCAAATAAAGATACCAAGAGAATAAAGAAAATTTTGATAATAGGAGTAAATTATAAAGTTGCTTAAAAATTCATGCTCTATCTGAATCACAAAAGAAAAATTTTGGGTTCAGTGTCCCTTTAAAGGGACATGTTAAAGGGACATGAAACCCAAAAATTTTCTTTCAAGATTCGGATAGAGACTACAATTAAAAAAAAAAAGTTTTCAATTTACTTCTATAATCAAATATGCTTCATTCTCTTGTTATTCTTTGTTAAAGAGATATCTAGATAGGTCACATATGGTAGGTCACATATGATAGATATGCACATGCCTGAAGTACTACATGACAGGAAATAGTGCTGCTTTCTAGTGCTCTTGCTAATGTATAACATTGTTGCAAAACTGCTGCCCTATAGTACTGCAGACACGTGCGCATTCATGAGCTTACCTTTCTGCTTTTCAAAAAAGGATAACAAGAAAACAAAGAAAATTAGAAAATTTAAGTAAATTGGAAAGTTGTTTAAAATTGTATGTTCTATTTGAATCAGGAAAGAAGCATTTTTGGATTTTATGTCCCTTTAAAGTGGCATAAAAGTAAATTGGCTCCTAAGAGCATAATGTTTATCTGTTGAAACTGATCTTTAATCAGATTTTATCTTTAAAAATGTCTATTTAACACATTTAGGTACTGATATCAATCCAGGAGCATATGATTTTAATTGACCATATTAATCACTTGAAAGGCATTTATAGAATTCTATTAGATTCTTCTCTTGATACTTGTTTTTTAGGTTGTCATTACATAGCAGATTAATCGCTTTTAATTAAAGGTTAGATGGAAGCTCCTCAATTTCACAGTAAAATGGATTCTGAAATATGGAAATTACTTTCGCATTTACATCGAGGTCCAAAAAACGCAGCTGGAACTATAGTTTAAAGAGACAGTCAAGACAAAAATATTGTTGTTTAAAAAGATAGATGATACATTTCTTACCCATTCCCCAGCTTTGTACAACCAGCATTAGTAAATTAATATAATTTAAAACATTTAAACCTATACATTTCTGCCTGTTTTTAAGCCACTACAGACAGCCTATTGTCGCATGCTTTTTTAGTTGCTTTTCACAACAAGAGACTGCTAATTCATGTGGGCCATATAGATAACTGTGCTCTCTACCGTGGAGTTGTGCACTACATATGCAAGTCAATACATAATAGTCATGTGATCAGGGGGCTGTCTGAAGAGGCTTAGATACAAGGTAATCAAAGAGGTAAAAAGTGTATTAATATAACAGTGTTGGTTATGCAAAACTGTGGAATGGATAATAAAAGGATTATCTATCTTTTTAAACAATAAAAAAATTGGAGTTGACTGTCCCTTTAAGTCACAATCTACTCTGCCTGTGTCTTTAGTTTGCTTTTTGTGCTCTAAAATACAAATAGTCTATATTTATTTAAAAAAAAAAATATTACCTTTCTGATTACATTACTGTACTATCTGAGGGTACTGTGTATACAAAAGTATTCAAAATGATATAAAACTGCCTTTAGGTTACATGTATAAGTTGTATTAGGATTTATAAATATTGCCGAAATGACATAAGATATTGTTGTTAACACTTGGGGTTCGATTTATGAAGCTGCGGCGGACAGGGGCGTAAATACACAGCTCGAGACGTTTGGATAAAGTGTGTTCTACCTCTTTATGTTTCTCATAAAGGCACTGTTTTGTAATTTTAGGCTGAAATATTATCAAGTATGCAGCAAAAGCTAATTTCCAAAGCCATTTTGTGTCTTGAACTCAAAAAACCTGCATACAACTTGAACACTGCTAAACCATCAAATGTTTGAGTATCGATTTTTGACAAAAAAATCACAGAACTGAGAATCGTTAACTGGTCGAGATCGAATTATTTTCACCATTGACATTACTGGTTCAATAACGTGATAGATTGAAATATCTTCTGCAAAGTAACCATAGGCTTTATTAACCCCTTGACTGCTGGTCCATGCCCCACCCCTGTGCAGAGCTGTTTTAATGCCGCTCACATTTAAGCCCAGCACTATATGGGTCATTTTTAGTGAGAAATCTACACATACTGGGCTAAATTACAAGTGGAGGGCTAACATTAGCATGCGCGCAATATAAGGATAACTAAGTTTTTATGTGCACTAACCTGACATCACGTTCGACTTACATTGCAAAACCCGAAGGGAGTTACTCATATTTTACATTTCAATGTTTTTCATTAAGGAAAAAAAAATCCTTTTTATTATTAAATACTTGAGAAAGCCCGGGGCGTTTTATTTGGGAAACGCGTTGAGCTTCTTGTCCGTTAGGAGGATCCGTAGTCACGCTGTAACATTGGTTCCTGTGGTAGATTAGCGGTACATTTGACTGCGCACTGATCGTAACTTTGGAACTTGCAAACGGCTGACAGAGGGACCTCTACGGAACTTCAAAGTAAATATTCAAATGCGAAAAAGAACTTACATCAAGTAAGGGTGTTTTTAACTTGATAATGCTTCTTAAAAATAAAAAACGCCTTAAATTGGGGTTGCGCTGTCTCTTTTTTGTTTTACATGTCCAGGATCTGCTTTTAATCTTTTGGAGGAGAAACCCACGGTTTTGGAAACAGCAGCACCCTGTCCTAGAAGGTAGAATTCACAGGAACTGTGACATCTCACATTGTTGGATCTTCACTGGGACTGATTATATCTCACGGTGTCTACAAAACTGTGAAGTCTTATACATTTTTTTATTTTTTTTAAAAAAGTTTCATTTGGACTGCTTTATTCATACAAAGATTTTAAGTTTATCTGTTGTGATTTTCTAACATTGTCTTGCTGCTAACATTTCGCTGCTATTATTATGCTGCTTGCTGTTGCTATGACTACTGGCTACTAACACTATTTATGGGCCATTTTTTAACACTGTGCAAATAATACGGTGCAAATATTGCCGCTAAGGGTCACTAACATTGCATGTCATTTAAGGTAGTAGGGCAATAGAGCTGATAATATAGTAAGGCTACCAATTTGTCTAAACTTTATTTAGTTTATCAAGGATTTTCTCTATAATAGTTCTGGAATACCCTCAAAACCCATATTGCCATCTGGGAGTTTGTTAAAATGGTATTTATGAATTTTGTTTTATTGTAAGCGCTGCCAGTTTTCCTGAGTTTATTCAGGTTTTGTAGGTATAGGTAAATACAGATATATATATATAGAAATATGTATTTAATAATAAAAATAACATATTCCTGTATGTGAAGAACATTGGAATGTGAAATATTAACTCATCGGGTTATCGCTCGAGTGATAAGTGTTAGGTGTTTTCTTCTGCGCTTCTTATTGAAGTCTATGGGGAGCAAGTTAGCACAGTGGCAATATCCAAAGTCCTAAAGTTAGCACACAGAGGGTTTAATTTTTGTGCAAAACTTTTACTTTCAACTTGTAATACATGTGCTAGTGAAGTTTACACTTGCGTGGGTGCACTAAATAGCGTACCACTTGTAATCTAGACCATTATATATTGTTTGGGATTTTTTTGTTCAGCAAGCCCTGCAGATTCAAACTATACCATTATTGTATATATGTATATCATGACATGTAAGAAATCTACAACAAAAATGTGAATTTTTTTATATTTTTACTAAGGTGTTATATTTTTAGTGGAGCGCTAACAATTACACACAAGCAAAAAGGGGTTTATCGCGGGTATTTGCGCTCAATGTTTTTTTTTTTTCGCATTACAAGTTGAAAGTAAACGAGATCGCTTGAGTGCAATTGAAACTAACGCGCGTCGGGTAACGCAACCTCAGAGCACTGTTTAACTGTTTTGCAAAACAAAAAAGTGTCACACAACAAGTCAAAAATATATTACAAAGTACAGTTACACTCATAATAACACTATCTGATAAAAATTATTAAAAATATATATATTGCACACAAAAGTTATAAGGGCTTTAACATAGGGATACATACATATACATGTCTAAAGATGTATATGTATGTTTATATATGTTTATATGTGTGTACATTTATATTTATGTACAACCCAATTCCCGAAAAAGTTGGTACAGTATGGAAAACGCAAAATAAACAAAACAAAAAGAGTCATATGAAAATTCAATTCAACCTGTACTATATTGAAAACACGTGTTAGTAATGCGCCACACATTCTCAAATGGAAACAGATCAGGACTGAAGGCAGACCATGCTAGCACCCTCACGCTCTGCTTACACAACCATGCCCTTGTAATCCGGGCAGAATGTGGTTTGGCGTTGTCCTGCTGGAAAATGCAGGGACATCCCTGGAAAAAACGACATCTGTATGGCAGTATATGTTGCTCCAAAATGTTTACATATCTTTCTGCATTAATGGTGCCCTCACAGATGTGCAAGTTACCCATACCATGGGCACTGACATGCCCCTGTACCATGACAGACGCTGGCTTTTTGACGTGACGCTGATAACAGCTTGGATGGTCCTTTTCTACTTATGCCCGGAAAACAAGACGGCTGTTTTTTCCAAAAACTATTTGAAATGTTGACTTCTTGGACCACAAAACACAATTCCATTGTGCTATTGTCCATCTCAGATGAGAACGAGCCCAGAGAAGTCGGGGCGCTTCTAGACAGTGTTGATGTATGGCTTCTGATTTGTATAGTAAAGCCTTAACTTGCATCCGTGGATGCAGCGGCAAATGGTGTTGACTGACAAAGGTTACGAAAGTATTCCTGAGCCCATGTCAGGAATCTCAGGATATCTATTACAGACTCATGACAGGTATTGAGAAAGTGACATCTGAGGGATCGAAGATCACGTGCATTCAGTAATGGTTTTCGGCCTTCCCTTTATGCACCAAGATTTGACCGGATTCCTTAAATCTTTTAATTATATTGTGTACGGTAGAAGGTGAAATGCCCAAAATCCAACTGATTTGTTTTTGGAGAGTGATGTTCTCAAAGTGTTAGATTATTCGCTGATGCATCTGTTGGCAGATTTGTGACCCTCGACCCATCCTTGCTCTTGAAGGACTAGGCCTTTTTTGGAGGCTCCTTATATACTATGATTACACGATTGCCTCACCTGTTTCACATCACCTTCTTATTATAACTTGTCACAATGCTATTAGTCCTAAATTGCCCCTGTCCCAACTTTTTTGGAGTGTGTTGCAGTTGTCAGATTTGAAATGAGTGTATATTTTCAAAAATACATTAAATGCACAAAGTGAAACATCAACTAATGTGTTAATAATGTGTTTTCAATATAGTACAGGCGGAATTGAATTTTCAAATGACTCTTTTTTTCTTGTTTTTTTTTGCATTTTCAATACTGTCCCAACTTTTTCAGAATTGGGGTTGTATTTGTTTTATTTTTTTTAAAATGGGCCCAAACTGCATGAAAGAGCAGGTGATTACCTTTCAAACAGTTGGTCTTGGAGTTTCTAGGGCTTAAAGGGACATGAAACCCACATTTTTTTCTTTCATGATTTAGAAAGAGTATGCAATTTTAAACAACTTTCTAATTTACTTCTATGATCTAATTTGCTTCATTCTCTTGAAATTCTTTGCTGAAAAGCATATCTAGATAGGCTCAGTAGCTGCTGATTGGTAGCTGTACATATATGCCTCATGTGATTAGCTCACCCATGTGCATTGCTATTTCTTTAACAAAGGGTATCTAAAAAATGAAGCAAATTAGATAATAGAAGTAAATTGGAATGTTGTTTAAAATTATATTCTCTACCTGAATGATGAAAGAAAATATTTGGGTTTAGTGTCCCTTTAAGGGAGCTGAGATAGAGGGATTTGAATACTTTTTCTGTGTCACACAATTTTTTACCACAATCAGCTCTAAAACATATTCTCACAAAGATAGCTCATAGAGGCAAATTCTTGAGTCACTCGGTATTAACTCCTCAAATAAACAACAACTGAGCAATATTGGTAATATCTGTTGACTCAACAAGATCCAAAGAAAACAACTCAAAAACCTTTGTCTTGTTTTTCAATTAACTTTTGAGGTTGCTCCCAATGGCATCTTTGAGCTACTGTTCTTGCCGAAAAGGCTTATAGTCTAAACACAAGTTTATTTTCTCTGGACACAGTTCTTCGGGCTGCTACAACCAAACAGTTTAATTAACTCACTATCGGTAAACAACTTTGCGAGCTTGTTTCACAAATAAGCCACATGGAAACTTAATTTAATTCCAGCCTCATTTTCCTGTTTGTTTTTTTGTTTTGTTTTTAAGACATTCTGCTGTGATGAGACATTCTGTTTTAAAGGTACATAAAACCCAAACGGTTTCTTTCATGATTCAGATAGAAAACGCAATTTTAAACAACTTTCCAATTTACTTCTATTATCAAATTTACTTTGTTTTCTTGTTATCCTTTGTTGAAAACAGGAATGTAAGGTCAGGAGTGGGCATGTGTCTGCATTACTATGTGGCAGCAGTTTCTTCAACAAAGGATATCTAAAGAATGAAGCAATTTAAATAATAGACGTATTTTGGAATGTTGTTTAAAATTGTGCACTCTATCTGAATTATGAAAGAAATATTTTGGGTTTCATGTCCCTTTAAGGAGGGTGGTGCAGCTGTATCACCACTCTTTTCTCCTCTGAGCTATATGTATTAAGGTCACTAAGGCCTAGATTTGGAGTTTGGCGGTAGCCGTCAAAACCAGCGTTAGAGGCTCCTAACGCTGGTTTTGGCCGCCCGCTGGTATTTGGAGTCAGTGATTAAAGGGTCTAACGCTCACTTTTCAGCCGCGACTTTTCCATACCGCAGATCCCCCTACGCCATTTGCGTAGCCTATATTTTCAATGGGATCTTTCTAACGCTGGTATTTAGAGTCGTTTCTGAAGTGAGCGTTAGAGCTCTAACGACAAGATTCCAGCCGCTTGAAAATAGCAGGAGTTAAGAGCTTTCTGGCTAACGCCGGTTTATAAAGCTCTTAACTACTGTACCCTAAAGTACACTAACACCCATAAACTACCTATGTACCCCTAAACCGAGGTCCCCCCACACCGCCGCCACTCGATTAAAATTTTTAACCCCTAATCTGCCGACCGCCACCTACGTTATACTTATGTACCCCTAATCTGCTGCCCCTAACCCCGCCGACCCCTGTATTATATTTATTAACCCCTAACTTGCCCCCCACAACGTCGCCGCCAGCTACTTAAAATAATTAACCCCTAATCTTCCGACCGCAAATCGCCGCCACCTATGTTATCCCTATGTACCCCTAATCTGCTGCCCTAACATCGCCGACCCCTATATTATATTTATTAACCCCTAATCTGCCCCCCTCAACGTCGCCGACACCTGCCTACACTTATTAACCCCTAATCTGCCGAGCGGACCTGAGCGCTACTATAATAAATGTATTAACCCCTAATCCGCCTCACTAACCCTATCATAAATAGTATTAACCCCTAATCTGCCCTCCCTAACATCGCCGACACCTAACTTCAATTATTAACCCCTAATCTGCCGACCGGAGCTCACCGCTATTCTAATAAATGTATTAACCCCTAAAGCTAAGTCTAACCCTAACACTAACACCCCCCTAAGTTAAATATAATTTTTATCTAACAAAATAAATTAACTCTTATTAAATAACTTATTCCTATTTAAAGCTAAATACTTACCTGTAAAATAAATCCTAATATAGCTACAATATAAATTATAATTATATTATAGCTATTTTAGGATTAATATTTATTTTACAGGCAACTTTGTTATTATTTTAACCAGGTAAAATAGCTATTAAATAGTTAAGAACTATTTAATAGTTACCTAGTTAAAATAATAACAAATTTACCTGTAAAATAAATCCTAACCTAAGTTATAATTAAACCTAACACTACCCTATCAATAAAATAATTAAATAAACTACCTACAATTACCTACAATTAACCTAACACTACACTATCAATAAATTAATTAAACACAATTCCTACAAATAAATACAATTAAATAAACTAGCTAAAGTACAAAAAATAAAAAAGAACTAAGTTACAGAAAATAAAAAAATATTTACAAACATAAGAAAAATATTACAACAATTTTAAACTAATTACACCTACTCTAAGCCCCCTAATAAAATAACAAAGCCCCCCAAAATAAAAAATTCCCTACCCTATTCTAAATTAAAAAAGTTACAAGCTCTTTTACCTTACCAGCCCTGAACAGGGCCCTTTGCGGGGCATGCCCCAAGAATTTCAGCTCTTTTGCCTGTAAAAAAAAACATACAATACCCCCCCCCAACATTACAACCCACCACCCACATACCCCTAATCTAACCCAAACCCCCCTTAAATAAACCTAACACTAAGCCCCTGAAGATCTTCCTACCTTGTCTTCACCATCCAGGTATCACCGATCCGTCCTGGCTCCAAGATCTTCATCCAACCCAAGCGGGGGTTGGCGATCCATAATCCGGTCCAGAAGAGGCTCCAAAGTCTTCCTCCTATCCGGCAAGAAGAGGACATCCGGACCGGCAAACATCTTCTCCAAGCGGCATCTTCGATCTTCTTCCATCCGGAGCGAAGCGGCAGGATCCTGAAGACCTCCAGCGCGGAACATCCATCCGGACCGACGACTGAACGACGAATGACTGTTCCTTTAAGGGACGTCATCCAAGATGGCGTCCCTCGAATTCCGATTGGCTGATAGGATTCTATCAGCCAATCGGAATTAAGGTAGGAATTTTCTGATTGGCTGATGGAATCAGCCAATCAGAATCTAGTTCAATCCGATTGGCCGATCCAATCAGCCAATCAGATTGAGCTCGCATTCTATTGGCTGATCGGAACAGCCAATAGAATGCGAGCTCAATCTGATTGGCTGATTGGATCAGCCAATCGGATTGAACTTGATTCTGATTGGCTGATTCCATCAGCCAATCAGAAAATTCCTACCTTAATTCCGATTGGCTGATAGAATCCTATCAGCCAATCGGAATTCGAGGGACGCCATCTTGGATGACGTCCCTTAAAGGAACAGTCATTCGTCGTTCAGTCGTCGGTCCGGATGGATGTTCCGCGCTGGAGGTCTTCAGGATCCTGCCGCTTCGCTCCGGATGGAAGAAGATCGAAGATGCCGCTTGGAGAAGATGTTTGCCGGTCCGGATGTCCTCTTCTTGCCGGATAGGAGGAAGACTTTGGAGCCTCTTCTGGACCGGATTATGGATCGCCAACCCCCGCTTGGGTTGGATGAAGATCTTGGAGCCAGGACGGATCGGTGATACCTGGATGGTGAAGACAAGGTAGGAAGATCTTCAGGGGCTTAGTGTTAGGTTTATTTAAGGGGGGTTTGGGTTAGATTAGGGGTATGTGGGTGGTGGGTTGTAATGTTGGGGGGGGGGTATTGTATGTTTTTTTTTACAGGCAAAAGAGCTGAAATTCTTGGGGCATGCCCCGCAAAGGGCCCTGTTCAGGGCTGGTAAGGTAAAAGAGCTTGTAACTTTTTTAATTTAGAATAGGGTAGGGAATTTTTTATTTTGGGGGGCTTTGTTATTTTATTAGGGGGCTTAGAGTAGGTGTAATTAGTTTAAAATTGTTGTAATATTTTTCTTATGTTTGTAAATATTTTTTTATTTTCTGTAACTTAGTTCTTTTTTATTTTTTGTACTTTAGCTAGTTTATTTAATTGTATTTATTTGTAGGAATTGTGTTTAATTAATTTATTGATAGTGTAGTGTTAGGTTAATTGTAGGTAATTGTAGGTAGTTTATTTAATTATTTTATTGATAGGGTAGTGTTAGGTTTAATTATAACTTAGGTTAGGATTTATTTTACAGGTAAATTTGTTATTATTTTAACTAGGTAACTATTAAATAGTTCTTAACTATTTAATAGCTATTGTACCTGGTTAAAATAATTACAAAGTTGCCTGTAAAATAAATATTAATCCTAAAATAGCTATAATATAATTATAATTTATATTGTAGCTATATTAGGATTTATTTTACAGGTAAGTATTTAGCTTTAAATAGGAATAAGTTATTTAATAAGAGTTAATTTATTTCGTTAGATAAATATTATATTTAACTTAGGGGGGTGTTAGTGTTAGGGTTAGACTTAGCTTTAGGGGTTAATCCATTTATTAGAATAGCGGTGAGCTCCGATCGGAAGATTAGGGGTTAATAATTGAAGTTAGGTGTCGGCGATGTTAGGGAGGGCAGATTAGGGGTTAATACTATTTATGATAGGGTTAGTGAGGCGGATTAGGGGTTAATAACTTTATTATAGTAGCGCTCAGGTCCGCTCGGCAGATTAGGGGTTAATAAGTGTAGGCAGGTGTCGGCGACGTTGTGGGGGGCAGGTTAGGGGTTAATAAATATAATATAGGGGTCGGCGGTGTTAGGGGTAGCAGATTAGGGGTACATAGGGATAACGTAGGTGGCGGCGGTTTACGGAGCGGCAGATTAGGGGTTTAAAAAAATATGCAGGGGTCAGCGATAGCGGGGGCGGCAGATTAGGGGTTAATAAGTGTAAGGCTAGGGGTGTTTAGACTCGGGGTACATGTTAGAGTGTTAGGTGCAGACGTAGGAAGTGTTTCCCCATAGCAAACAATGGGGCTGCGTTAGGAGCTGAACGCTGCTTTTTTGCAGGTGTTAGGTTTTTTTTCAGCTCAAACAACCCCATTGTTTCCTATGGGGGAATCGTGCACGAGCACGTTTTTGAGGCCGGCCGCGTCCGTAAGCAACTCTGGTATCGAGAGTTGCTTTTGCGGTAAAAATGCTCTACGCTCCTTTTTTGGAGCCTAACGCAGCATTTGTTTGAACTCTCGATACCAGAGTTAATTTTATGGTGCGGCCAGAAAAAAGCCCGCGGAGCGTTAACAGCCCTTTTACCGCCGAACTCCAAATCTAGGCCATAGTATTTCCATAGAAATTATATTTCATTGACCATGTACTATATTTTCTTTCATGTGGAGCACATTGGAATGTAAAATATTCATAACTATCTTCGGTTTTACCGCAGTTGGTCTAATGCAATGTTGGGGGTAACACACGAGTGATAAGTGTTAGAGTTTATTTTTAAAGAGTGCTCCATTCAAGTCTATGGGAGAAGAATTTAACGCTGTTGCGAAATCAAAAGTTAGCGCGCATCAGACTTTTGCATGCAAGCTAACTTATTACTTTTAACTTATAATACACATGCCAACCCACCCGCGTTAAAAGTTTACTTTGGGTGCAGAATCAGATAGGGCGCGAGCGAGAAAATCCCTTTGGCCCTTAGAGGGGCCATTTACCCAAATTAGACAAGCAGCAATCAATTATTTGTAATTAATTAAATAAGTGCAAAGTATGGGAATGTGAAGGAAACGTGCAATTTTGCCCCTCAAAATTAGTTGCCTCTCCTCCGAATCCTGCTGCTATGGTCAGACAAACATAAGCACAAACATATCCAAGGCCGTCTTTAATATTGACTGGACCCTGGGCAAAAATGTTCTTGGGGCCCCCACTCCATGCAATTTCGCTCTCCACACCAACATCCCAAAAAACAACTAAATCAATTTTTTTTTTTTATTATTCGCCCAGCGGTGGATCATCCCCTGCTGGGCTAATAATTTAAAAAAAAAAAAATTGCAATATGTGAAACTGGACCTAAGCAGTACTAATAAGTAAGTAAATAAATATATAAATTCCTCCACTGTGGATTCATTTAATATTCTTTTGAATGTGATTCTGGTGTGAGGTTTGCTGGTTAAAGAGATTTAGGGCAGCCAACAGGAGCAAAGCAAGGTAAAGACTGAGGAGGAAGCATGGAGGTGCAGACAAATACAAGTTTACTGACTGGAACAGCAGAACTACTATGGGAAGCTGTAAAATCTGAGACAGAGAGAAAATAAAAACTATAAAAATAAACCTTACATTTATGTGTGAAGGATCAGCATGGCACTATACATCAGCCACAGCAGCACATGTCGCTTCTTTGCTAGGAACAAGTTCCCTCTTACCCTGCACTAGACAATGCTGCATGGGGAGGGTCGTGTGTGCACTCACTTATTCTTCCCACTGACACCTTTCTACAAAGCACTGTTCCCCTAACAAACTTTAGTTAGTTGATCTTAGGGCCACAGCAGAAAGAGCAGGGCTAAGGGAACCAGTAGACTGGATGCTGTCTGTCCAAGGCTGCATGGATACAGTGTGAGACAAGTCACACAGCCTCAAGACTGAAGAGAGCAGTGTGTGCAGCTGCACAGATGCTCAAATCCTCACGTGCCTGCCGCTCCAGCTGCATGCGCCTACAGTCAGCCCTACCCAGAAACAATCCCCACAACCAGAGCAGTTACCTGGTAACAGTGGTAACCCCAGTAGGACCTTTTCTGATGCAGTGGAAATGGCTGGATGCCGAGTTAGGGCTTTGCATTCAGTGCTTCACAGTGCACATCTAAAACAGCACATGGCACTAGCTTGGCATGTCACATGACACCGGCACGGTCTGGCACAGTTTTTTTTTTTCTTAAATATAAGCAGAGTACTTTTGACTGTGACAGTATTATAACTGAATGTGTGTGTTCCCCATGTCACATCAGCAGTCTGCCCCTTTTGCCCTGTGTTAAAGACGGTCCTGAACATATCAACATATAAAATAGTTACAATGTACGTCATTATCATATTAACATGGCAGTAGGATGTCTAGCGCTGCCATTATGCATAAAGGGACCTATGCTTATATACCTTGGTTTGTTTGTAAATAGATATTTCCATATCACGTTTCCTGTTACTCCAACTGAATACGTTTTCTGGAATGTAAATCTGTCCTCACATGTTTCTCAATGTACTTTTTTATAAAAAAAAAGCCGGAGGGGCTTTTTCTGATGTCATTGCAGGAAAGTAACTTTTTTGGTTTGCATTATTGTACCATGAGTAAGAATTTGCACTGATGTGATTGTGACAGTTAATTGAGCTTTGCATAATTAGCACATCAAAGGCCATGAAAGTGAGGTTTATTTTAAAAACATATATTATTGCCATTATCTAATGTACAAGTAAATTAACTTGGTACATATGACATGCCCTGCAGTAAGGAAACATTGTGTAAATGTGAACATGCATTAATGAAACAGCCTGTGGATTTAGTCTGTGCTAGTAAAGGAGACAGATAAAAAGGATTATCCTTGGGTGACTGTGATGCACTGAAAGGAAAATGGGTGCCTGGTACTACTGTGTTTTGAAAAGCTTTACAGCATCTGAGTTACATAATATTTATTTTAAAGGGACAGTCTACTCCAGAATTATTATTGTTTAAAAAAATAGATACTCCTTTTATTACCCATTCCCCAGTTTTGCATAACCAATATTAATACACTTTTCACCAGTGTGATATCTAAGCCTCTGAGACTGCCCCCTTATCTCAGTTATTTTGACAGACATGCACTTTAGCCTATCAGTGCTGAATCTTAGATAACTCCACAGGAGTGAGCACAATGTCATCTATGTGACACACTAAGCAAAGCAAATTTGATGATACAAGTAAATTGTAAAGTTGTTTAAAATTGCATGATCTATCTGAATGATGAAAGTTTATTTTTGACTAGACTGTCACTTTAATTGTTGTGTAACAACTTGATGTCTCCAGTCTGTCCCTTTTGGAAGGACTGTCCATCTTTCAAAGGGAGAAAATTAAACTTTCATGATTCAGATAGAACATTTTTTACATTAATTTACATTATCAAATTGACTTTGTTCCATTTGTTGAAAACCATTCGCTGAATGCGGAGAGCAATACGCTCACAAGAGCTGCTGATGCAGCGCCGCCCCCTGCAGACTCGCGGCCAATGGGCCGCCAGCAGGGAGGTGTCAATCAACCCGATCGTACTCGATCGAGTTGAATTGTGGCGATTCCTGTCCTCCTGCTCAGAGCAGGCGGACAAGGTTATGTAGTTGCGGTCTTTAGACCGCTGCTCCATAATTTGTGTTTCTGGCGAGTCTGAAAACTCGCCAGAAACACGGGCCTTCAAGCTCCGTTTGGAGCTTGATAGATAGGCCCCCATGTGTACATAGCAGCAAAAGCAATGCACTTCTGGGAGCTAGCTGGTAATTGGTGGCTACACACATTTGTCTCTTGTTATTGGCTCACACAATGTGTTCAGCTAGTAGCCAGTTGTGCATTGTTGATCTAAAGCTGACCTTTAACTATGTATTTATTCCCTTTGTAGGAGTTAAACACCTAGTTATATTTAATTAACTGTGCAATTATAAAAAGCTATAACATATTAGAGTTAGAGTGTTCGATTTTCACATTTTTATGTCCCTTTAAGGGCAAATCTCCCTGTGCCCCATGGTCCTTCTTTTTGGAGTGCTGCCAAATTTTAGAATCAACAAACGAAATCTCCTATAAATGTATTAATTGAATTAATGAAAATATAGCAATATTGTATTACAAATATATTACTTTTCTGTCTTCTGCTACAAAATACCTCTGAAAATGTGTTCCTTCAACATTCCCGCTGGAAAGTATGGTGCAAATTGTAATTGCTTACAATAGTGTAGTGACTCATTTAAAGCTATCCAAAACTGGCCACAATCAAGTTAGATGAGTTATATACTGAGTGTTTTTAAAAGAGTTGCCAAGTGTTCAGTATTAATCGGACCGTCCAGAATTTCACTGTAAAATCTCTACAAAATTATTGTCCAGTTTTTTAAAGTCCTATTAGTGGCAGCTAAATTTTGATTGTCTCTTATTTCTCTAATTATTTCAAATATGTAGGTAAAGGGTAAAAAGAAAAATTGCTTTCTAATATGTTACGGGCACCCATTAGTATTGCTCTATTTGTGTTACTTGTAGTGACTGGGGTAAAATCACTGTTCTGTGGTTTTTACTGGCAGCCACACAAAAAACCTAGCTCTGTGTGTGCTACTCGCAGTCAAGGTTATGGGAGGTATCAAATCACTGTAGAGTGTGTTTTACTGGCAGCCAAGACACCACCACCCTTGAATACGGATGTATTCTCTGTGCTAATTTTTCAGTTGCTATGTCTAAGTGTCTGTATTGTAAGATAAGAAGGCTTTTGTCCATAAAGAGAAAGTTAAAGGGGCAGTCAACGATAAATATTTTTTAACATAATTGTGCAGTATTTAAACCGCTAATCTTGAAGATATTTTTTTTCTCTATATTTATATATTTAGACCTCCAAAAGTCCTCCGATTTATTGCTAATAGCCTCCTGTCTAGAGCTGTGCTTCTGTTTTGTTTTTATGGTGAACTGCGACTGGGGAGGACTTTTTTAACCTAACAGAAAAAAGGTGAGACTCTCATTCTAATTATTAATTGTGTGCATATTATTATTTATTTGTATAGCGCCGCAAAATTCTGTAGTGCTGGGTACAGAGATAAGGCTATACAATGGCAAAAATTTGTTATAAGATACAAAAATATAACAAACTAAACAAATCTAGTACAGGAGGAAGAGGGCCTTGCTCTTGAGAGCTTGTAGTTTACAGGTTGTGGGTGCAGAGACATATGGTTTGGGGTAGCTTGTCAAGTGGATTGTTGTTGCAGCATTGAGTCAAGTTTGGTTAGCGCTCTCTTCCCCCCCCCCCCCATTTTTCTGCAGCAGTGAGTCAAGGCAGTTCAAAAATTATTTTGGTTAGGATGAAAATCAGAGGAGAAATGGTAAGCCTCTCTGAATAGGTGCATTTTCAATGAACGTCTGAAGCAATACAAGGTTGGAGACAGTCTTATTTAGTGGGGTAGAGAGTTCCAGAGGACAGGAGCAGCACGTGATAGCTCTTGGAAGCGGGAGAGGGATGTAGATATAATAGGAGTGGAGAGACTGTGAGAGTGAGGAGAGACTGGAGAGAGTGAGGCTGTTGAGTGCTTTATGGGTTAGGGTTAATACTTTAACATGTATTCTGGAGTGTAGGGGAAGCCATTTTAGAGACTGGCAGAGCGGAGCAGCTGATGTAGATCGTCAACGTAGGTGGATGAATCTAGCTGTAGCATTCATAATAGATTAGAGGGAGGAGAGGCAGTGTTTGGGAAGGCCATTTAGAAGTAGATTGCAATAGTAAATGGATGACAAAATTAAGGCACATTTTTGTAGTTTCTTGAGTAAAGTATGGACAAATTTTAGAAATGTTGCGTACAGCAGGATTTGGTAAGTGCTTGTATATGTGGGATGAATGTGTGTTAAGAGTTAAGTATGACCCCAAGACAGTGGACCTGGGGTGAGGTGTTGAGAATAGAGTCTCCAACTGTCAGAGAAATGCCAGGTGTTGGATGTCTCGAAGAGAGGAAATACAAAGCAGCTCAGTTTTAGACAGACTGAGTAGCAGTTAGTTCAAGGACTTCAAAGAGAAATTGCAGAGAAACAGCTGATAATCTGGTTGAGTAAAGAGGGAGATATATTAGGAGAGATAAGATAGATTTGGGTATCATCAGCATATAATTAATACTGGAAGCCAAAGAAGGATGACAAATGAAAGTAGGATGTTTAAGAGGACAGGATGGTCAACTGTGTCGAAAGCAGCAGATAGATCCAGAAGAATGAGTAAGGAGTAGTGCTTTAGTTAATAACAGATAATGTGTTACTTTAGTGAGAACTGTTTCTGTTGAGTGTTTAGGGAGGAAACTAGATTGTAGTGGATCATATAAGGAGTTAGTTGAGAGAAATTGAGGCGATTATAGACCAGTCGTTCCAAAATTTTGGAAGCAAAGGTAAGTAAGGAGACTGGCTGATAGTTAGAAGGGGTGAAGAGGTCAAGCGAGGGCTTTTTTAGGATCGGTTTAATTGACACATGCTTGAATGTATCAGGAAATACTTGGTGAGACATTGGTTAAAGAGATTTAGGGCAGGGGTTAGAGAAGCAGAAAGAGAGGGAAGAAGTCATGAAGGAATAGGACCAAGTGGGCAGGTTGTAAGATGAGCCAAAGATAGGAGTATAGAGACTTCTTCCTCTGTTACAGGAGGAAAGTTGCAGAGAGTTTTGTTAATAAAAGGGGTGAGTAGGATTACTAGGTTTGAGGGTTGTGAGGGGGAGATGTCTTTTCTAATTGTGTAAATTTTATAATCTGAGCAGTGAGTTTCGTAGTGGGCAAAGGTGCAGGCAGACATAGAAGGTTAAAAACAGCCTTCCACGTTGGATGTGTGAGTTAACACAAGGGAAGAGAAATAGACTTGTTTGGCCAGGCCGAGGGCAAGTCATTGGAAACACATTATAGGGACACAAAAACTCAAAATTTTATTTTATGGTTCAGATAGAGAATAACATTTTCTAGTTTACTTCTATTATCTAATGTGCTTTATTCTCTTGGTACACGTTGTTGAAGAGCAGCAATGCACTACTGGGAGCTAGCAGAAAACTTCAGATGAACCAATAGGCATATATGTGCAGCCACCAATCAGAAGAAGCGTACATCTGGGGTTTTGCTGTTTCTCTCATTCAGAGAGAGATTGCCTGGTATTTCGTGGCTGGACTGTACTGTGAAGTCAGGATCAGACTGATATGCTTCAGGAAAGTTCTTCTCTGTGAAAGGCACATGTTGAGCAAAAAGAGGCTGCTTCTTGGGTGGTAACTAGCCATAGAACAAGTATTATGCTATTGCTCGTTTCCAGGTTGAGCGCTTCTCTCTTTTTATTTATAGCAATCAGAAGCTAGCTACCATTGCTGCTCTTACCTAGATACCAAGAGAACAAAGCACATTAGATCATAGAAGTAAATTGGAAAATTGTTTAAAATAACATGCTCCATCTGAATCATGAAAGTTTTTTATTTTGAATTTACTGTCCCTTTAAGGGGAAACATTTTACAGTACAGTGTCCATTTAAGAACAATGTATTTATTCTGAATATTTTTATAAAGCTAATTAGAAAGAGAAAGTCAGGAAAGTCTGCTATGTTAGTGTAGACAAAATGCAGAATATATATGAAAAAAAGACATATTACCTTATTAATACAGGTATACCTCACCCCTACAGCGGATTAGGGACCGGAGCCCCACTGTAAAGTGAAAACTGCCTTAAAGGGAAACAACACCGTTTTAGCTTTCATTTTACTTACTAGTGTGTTTTAAACTTGAAAACATGTTTGAACTAACATACATTAGGGGAGCAATAGCGTTAAAGGGACAGTCTACACCAGAATTTTTATTGTTTTAAAAGATAGATAATCCCTTTATTACCCATTTCCCAGTTTTGCATAACTAACACATTTATAATAATACACTTTTAACCTCTGTGATTATCTTGTATCTAAGCCTCTGCAAACTGCCCCTTTTCTCAGTTCTTTTGACAGACTTGCAGTCTAGCCAATCAGAGCCTGCTCCCAGATAACTTCTCGTGCACGAGCACAGTGTTATCTATATGAAATACGTGAACTAACACCCTCTAGTGGTGAAAAACTGTTAAAATGCAATCTGAAAGAGGTGGGCTTCAAGGTCTAAGAAATTAGCATATGAACCTCCTAGGTTAAGCTTTCAACTAAGAATACCAAGAGAACAAAGTAAAATTGGTGATAAAAGTAAATTGGAAAATTGTTTAAAATTACATGCTCTATCTGAATCATGAAAGTTTATTTTGGCCTAGACTGTCCCTTTAAGTTTAGCTTAACACTAGCACAGTACAGCACAGTTTTCAATCAGTATTCAATTAAAACTGTACAGTACCTGTAAAATAGTGACAATTACTGTAGTAGAATTTGCCAGACTACAACACTGAAACACAGAGTGCATTGCCATGCTGTAAACAGACCGAACTGTGCATAACAAAATGGCGCCAGTCACCTTTCTCGCAATCTCACGAGTACAGTACTGTTTCGAAATCCTTGGAGGTTGAACTTCAACTCCATATTAGCGCTGTATTAGTGAAGTGCTGTAAACCAAAGTATACCCGTAGTTACAAATAATGAAACTGTGTGTGTTCCTCTGACAAATAGAAATTCTGGGAAGGATACTAGGGTTCCACTGTAGAATAGTTGTATAATTATTTATTATTTTATTTTATATTTGTAAAGAAGGATAAAATTGTACCAATAGTATACAGTATACATCATGCTACAATTTTTTTTTCATTCAGGCTAACCAACCTTACAAGAAATTTCTAACAGTTATTTGTATTTACATTTTAAGAAGAGAACATTATTTAAAGGAGCAAAATATTTTTATTTTTTTTTTAATATCTTTATTTATAACAAAAGAGAAGAAGTTTAATAACCGAACATTTTACAAAATATAATACAGTGCGAGAGCAAATGTTGGAAAAAAAATACAATGCAGAAATACAGGACTATCGATAAATGTCACAGCAGAGTCACAGAGTAACAAAAAAAAAATTAATACATAGCCTGAAACAACGGGATGTGAACCCAGCTTCAAATATACCTGTATGTATCTCATTGCTACACGTTCTTCCCTTTTGTTTCTTAGTTTTATTTATTTTTTTAAAATGATTGAACCTGCATGCGTCAAACAATAAAAACAAACCAAAACAAGACAAACCAAACATATCGAAACAAACAAAAAAAAAAGAGAAAAAAAAAAAGGGGGAAAGTCCACCCTCTCCCTCCTCCAATCCCCCCCGAGCCCCTCACTCTACGCCCACTGCCCAATCTCCAGGAAAATGACCCGCCAGGATATTTGTCAAAACGAATTCAGATTCCCTGAATGGTTTAGTCATTTTTTTTTGGTAAGCTAGCGGCAAAGATCTTACAAACGTTTCCCATTTTCTAAAGAAAGCGGGCAAGTAGAGATCTTGAGGGTAGGGTATATTGAACTGCTCTGTCGTAAATTGATTGACTAAGGCTGCTTTAAATTGTACCATTGTAGGTGCTGAACGTGCCTTCCATAGTTTAAGGATGAGATTACGTCCAGTTAATATAATTGTATTTATAAGGCTATAATTTTTGTGTATTCCTTGAAATCTCACCAGAAAGAAGATTTCAATAGGAATTAGCTCATGTTCCAGTTTTAAGACTGTGCTCATCTAATATGAGATCTTTTTCCAGTATTGGAAAATTTTTGGGCAACCCCACAAACAATGAAATAAATCTGCGTCCAATATCGAGCATCTGGAGCAAAGAACCCTTGCATTGTACCACTTAGATAGCATTCCTGGGGGAATATACCTCTGAAGCCCGATTTTTATTTGAGATTCTCTCCATGTTGTTGGAACCCAACTCTGTTGAGTAATTTTAAAGCTCCCAACAATGGTTTGCTCATCTATATCTAAGAATTGGGTAACCCATTTGGCAACCATATCGCCAACCTGCAGACTCAAGGCTTTCTGAATTGCAAGTAAATATAGTGGGGAAATTGCAAACATCCCTGAAGCATAGATAGAAATCCTAGCCTGTAATTCACCCATGGACCAATTATTCCCATAGTTCTTGAGCAACTCCTGAAGAAAATGCCTAACTTGAAGGTAAGCATAAAATTCACGTGCACCTAGGTTAAATTTATTTGCAATTTCTGTATAGGTTAGTGGGTGCCCTTCTGCTCCCAGGAATTAACTCATGGTTTTTAAACCTTTTAGCTCCCAGTTTTTAAATATCTGGTTTGAGAGTCCGGGGATGAAGCTAGGGTTGCCGCATATGGGTAGATATTGTGAAACATATGGTGAGAAATCCACCTCTGTACACAGCCTCTGCCATGCGACTACAATATTCCTAAAGGTGGACAAACAGAATATATTTGAAGGAAGTGAAGTCAATGGACAATGGAGTAAAGCCTTCAACTGGAAGGGGGCCACTAGCCGCGATTCCCAAACAAAAGAAGAAATTTGATCTTTAACAGTTATCCAGTCCAGTGCAAATCTAGCTATGACCACTACATTATAAATCTGAATATTAGGGAGTGCAAGACCAGCTGCCAATTTAGAGTTCATAAGGCGATGGGAGGCTATCCGAGGCTTGGCTCCTTCCCACAAAAATTTAGAGCAAGCTCTGTTATATATAGCAATATCCTTTTTGTGTAAAAACAAAGGAATATTTTGAAAAATGTACATAAGTTTAGGAAGAATAATTGATTTAATCAATATTACACGAGCAGATAAAGAAATAGGCAGCAGGGTCCATTCCTCCAATTTTTTACTGCAAAGCTCCAGCCCAAGCCCATAATTTAACTTATACCACTCTTCCGGGTTTCTAGATAATCGAAGACCTAAATAAGTAATCTGAGAGACTTCCAAGAAGGGATGCTTAATATAATGAGAAGGCTTTTTATAGAGTCACATTAGTTCTGATTTCAGGGTGTTGACCTTGAATCCAGAAATCTCACCAAACTCATGAATAATATCCTGGAGAATTGGCAAAGTGACCTTAAGATTAGATAGGAATAACAACAGATCATCCGCATATAAAAGCACCTTCCAGCTCTTGGCGTAATCGTATGGCCAGGGGCTCCAAACTGATGTTGAATAGCAAGGGAGAGAGTGGACATCCCTGTCTAGTCCCTCTATGCAGAACAAATCGCTGGGAGGTCACATTGTTGATAATGACCGCAGATGTAGGGGCGCTATAAATTAACCTAATATAGTTCTTAAAAAACCCCGAAAGTCCAAATTTATCTAGGGTGAAGAACAAATGATCCCAACTGACCCGATCAAAGGCCTTCTCCACGTAGACCGTTAAGATGGCCTTATCTAGGATCTCGCGAGAACTGGAGGACTTATATCTGTTCCAAAAAGACTCAATGAGCACTAGTAGTTTCCTCGTGTTTCTCACAGGGTTCCGACCTGACATAAATCCATATTGGTTCTCATGAATTAGGTCACCAATATAAGGTTTCAGTCAAGAAGCTACAATGGCCGCTAATAATTTGTAGTCGGTGTTAAGGACTGAAATGGGTCTAAAAGAACTTGGCAGCTCAGGGTCCTCCTTACCCTTTTTTAAGATTAGCGTGATGTTTGCTGCTGCAAAAGAAGGTTAACACCTAATATTATCTGAAAAATAGAAATTAAATAATCCGGTCAATGTAGGAGTAACCTGGATTTGTAGCATTCTGTAGAATTCAATAGGGAATGAGTCTGGCCCAGCCGCTTTATTGGGTTTAGCGTTCTTAATTGCTAATATAATCTCCTCTTCAGAGATGGGGGCATTAATAGAATCCCTAGCTTCCAACGACAATCTTGGTATCTTGATCTTCTCCCAGAATTCTCTTTTCTTTACTAGATTGAGAGGGTCTGGTTTGTACAAATCTTGAAAAACACTCGTTCAATATCGGGATGACTCGTGTACCTCATTGCTCCTTGTTTAATGGCCGAAATTGCCTGCCTTGGGGAGAATTTAGCTATTTTGGCTAAAAATTTGGCCGATCTACCTGCGAATCCACCATATAGAGCTTTTGTTCTAAGCTCTTCTTGGGCACTATTCTGCTTAATATGCATATCCCGAAGTGCCTTTGCCCTTGCATATGCATCCCAACATCCTTTGCTAGGGTTAATTAAATACGCTCTATAAGAATTTTTCACTTGATTGGCAAGCTGTCTAGCAACCTGACTACATTTCTTCTCCCAGTGTGACATATACGATTTAATTTCCCCACGTAGAACGGCCTTAGAGGCCTCCCAAAACACTTCAACTTTATCCAAATCATTTCCGTTGTTTTTAAAATAATCTGCCCACTTTGATCGTAGCCAGTTTTGAAAGCTAGCGTTGTTACTTAAAAATCTGGGGAAATAAATATAATTATTACCCGAATTCCTGGCACCAGATCTACGGCTCAGCGAGATGGCGGCATGATCGGATATTACTATATCCTCAATTTTAGTCACCCAATTCCATTTGAGCAGAGAATCTGAGATGAGAAAGTAATCAATCCTAGAAAATGCTTGCTGAGCTTGAGACAAGCATGTATATACACGAGCATCTGGGTTCTGTACCCGCCATATATCAACCAAACCCAACTGGGAGCAGAACTTTTGAAAGATCCTAACTTTCCTACCTCTGCTGTTTAGCGATTTTTTTTTTAACTATCCAGAGTAGAATCTGCTGTCAAGTTAAAATCTCCCGCAGTAATTAGATTCTGCCCTATAAATCTGTGTAAACTTACCAATAAGGCCGCCCAAAAGTTGTGATCAACTTGATTAGGACCATAAATATTACAAAGTATATATTTGATTTTTTGGATCTCGAGCTCCAAGATTAGAAATCTACCTTCGGGGTCAACTTCAGTAGTAACTATTTGATAGTCCAAATTCCGATTCAGTAAAATGGCTACCCCCCTCTTCCTGGATGTGGACGGTGCGGCAATAACCTCCCCAACCCACTTAGATTTAAGTTTAGGAATTTCTGGAGATTTAAAATGTAATTCCTGAAGGAAAACTATATCGGGGTTAAATTTCCCCAAGTATTTTATTATAGATTTCCTTTTAATTGGGGAGGTTATGCCACCCACATTCCAGGACAATAAATTAAAATTAGGGACCATCATACCCTATTAACTGTCAGCGTGAGAATAGGGAGGGAAAGGCCGAGCGAGATAGAGGGGCCCAGGGCGGGCAGGAGCATGGGAGAGGGTGTGGGGAGAAAAAAACAAACAAACAAACAAGTGTCCTTTTCTACAGAGATACCAAATCCTGAGGTAGTAACCCATATTAAATCTGAGAAAAGAAAAAAAACATAACGCATACAACACATATATGACTTCTGAACAGAAAGTACCCTGAATCTACTAACACAGAAAACCTGCAATGTAGGAGCCTAGTTAATTTAAGGTACACCAGCTTCTCTACAGAAAGTCTCAGCTTCCATAACATTATTTAATGTGTGAGAAATTCCCTCTTTCAATACCACTAGCTTTGCAGGATAGATCAACTTGATATTGTAATTTTCCTTCTGTAACCTGCCAAAGAAAAAAGACATGTCTCTTCTCTTGGACAAGGTTTCAGAAGAAAAATCTTGAAAGATTAGTAACTTGTGTGAATCTAGGACAAAAGGATTACATTTCCTGTAATACTTAAGGAATAGCAGTTTGTCTTGAAAATTGACGAATTTAAATATTACTGGCCTAGGTCTATAGCCCTCACTATGATCCCTATGCTGCCCTAGTCTATGCACCCTCTCTATCTGGAAGGGAGCAGCAGGAGCTGGAATTTGCAGTGCCTTTGGTAGTGTATTGGATACAAAGGTCATTAAATCTTGAAATTCAGGCGATTTGGGGAGGCCGATCACTTTCTAGTTATTAAGTCTTGAACGGTCCTCGAGATCTTCGATCTTAGCTTGTAATGCTGAGATCATTTTGCTATGTGTATCTATGATCGGATCTTGTACATTGAATCTATCTTCCAAATCAGAGACTCTGTTTTCGACTTCATCTAGTCTTGTTGAAAACTGCCTGACCTCTGCCGTAAGATTTGATATCTCGTTCCTGATCTCAAGTTTAATCAAGTCGAATTGAGGAAGCAAAGTTTTGGCAACTTCGGCTGCATATTCTGTCATACTATTACATATGGGATTGATGACACCTTTTTCGTGAGATGTGTCAATACTAGAGTCCAGATTCCTGCTACTCCATTTTTTATCTTTGGATTTGGGGGGCATATTGGAAGGTGAGCTCCTTTGGAGCATGTATCTGTCCATGAACCAAGAGAACCCCGGGGCTTTTTGTACAATGTTGCGAGTATTTTAATGAGAGCAAAGAAGGAAGAACCTAGGAACAGGATAGACCAGAGTTCTAAAGCGGGCTCAGTGTATTTTATATTGTGAAATTACTCAAGGGGTTATAGCACACTCCTATCCAATGTTTCCACAAATACTGGAATACTCCCTTAGTGTATACCTTAAACTATACCAAGATAGTTCCTATAATGTTTATGTTTCTGTTATTTATGGTGATTTAAACCTAACCGACAAAAAAAAAAAAAAAGACAAAAAAAATATTGTGACCTGATGTGCTTGTGTTTCTAATGTTTATATTATTAGTGTGTACTTAACAGCGCAAGATTGTGCTGCCTGTAATACTTATATTACAAGGATTTATAGTATTTTAACCTGTCCAACACAGGAAAAAGGAGGAACTAAATCAAAGTGCTTTCTATAGTGCTTATGCTTCTATTCTTAACGTTACTTTAACTCTTAGCTAATCCGGGTGAAGAAAAATTTATAACAAGGTGCTTCCTTTAGTGCTTAAACTTCTATTATAATGGGTAGGTTTTATAATATGTGATGGCTTTAATATAAGTGGTAGCTTTATTAAAAGCTATCACAGCGAGTGAAGCACAACTAAGGCAGAGTGCCACTTAAAGATGTATATACTTCTATTGTTAGTGTTACTTTTACTCTTGGCTAGCCCAAGAAGAAAAGGTTAGGAAAACTAGAAAAAAGTGCCTCTTAACAGTGCAGATACTTCTAACATGAGTATTGAGTTCCTTATTCTTGAATTTAACTGAGATGTGAACAACACTAAATAACAAAATACTTTCAACAGAGGTTATGGCAGAATTACATAGCAGCTTTTAACATTAAATAGAAAATTTCGCACATGCTCTGAATAGTCCTAGCAAATTCCACAGATTGTACATAGAGAAACAAAACTATAACAGGATGCGTGTAGTCCTAGTGTTGGTCCAAAAAAATTAAAGAGAAATCAACTATAAAAATATTTACCATGAAACATGGGATGCTATAAACTGTGCAAAGTTGAATATAGCTAGCATAAGACTTTACAAACTCTTAATCAAATATCAGGGCACATTTTCTGCTGATACTGCTCTAAATAAGATGATATGATGTATAATGTATCAAGGACACTATTAATGTAACCCGACTACTAGTATACACCGTTGAAAGAAAAATGCTAGAGCACGTCAATATAACCAATATATGCCCATATATAACACAGTTGGATTAAGGAATAAAGATGTTATCAATGATAAACTCCTTGGGTATATATTGTCCCCAGAATTAACAGATCAAAGTATTTAAATTTCTCTTGTGCCAAAACCTGCGTGAGGAACAATTTGTAATGAGGCTGTCTGATGGAAGGCAAAGCTATTGCAGAGAGTGTAGATTATATTTCTTGCACTGTCGATCGCATAGGCAGGGCAGGCGATAGTGAAACTTAACCACCGTATCTGCAAGACTACTGTCAGCACAGTCAATTAGCACACAGCTCAGAACACAGTCTCACAGGCATACTTGTGCCCGTGGCCGCCCTCAGAGCCGCTATTCTCAACTGTACCTGGGCGCTATGTACCGTTTCCAGGGTACTCCTAATAGGAACCCAGAGGACCAGAGCGCCAAGTTATGAGACTACCGCCGAGCTTTCTGCAGCCTGCTGACTTCCTACAGTCACATTGGGGCAATAGATAGCAGTACCTTGTATGAAGTATCCTGAGCCTTCGCAGCGTTCTTGCCTTTCTTTACACTTCCACCTTTCGTGGGGTCTATCAAAGCAGGAACCTGATGTGCTGTTAGCCCAGAAGGAGGATTCACTCTGCAACTTAGACAATCCACTGGCCCAGTGGAGCCAATGGTCAATGTGGCCAGGTTAACTAATCAAGGAGTCTTCCGCGCGTATGGACTTGTAGCCAGAACTTTCAGCTGTATGTAGACCAGATAAAAGATAGACAGCACAACCTCCGTCACAACCAGGGGACAAAAGTGCTGCTGCTGATGTTCCAACCCATCCAGGTGGGCTAGCGTACCGCTCCTCCGATGTGGGTGAAACCAGGCACCCCAGGGCAAGCGTGATCCGGCTCCAGCCAAGTTAGCCGCGGAAACTCAAGTGGCCCTCATTAAGGCAGGACTGGTGCTCATCCCCGGCATACAAAGAGGTAACAAAGTTCTTTAGGTTAATGTTCAGGATTAGCTGACCGAGCACCTGAGGGCTCCTGGAGAAATAGCGTGCACCAGCCACCATGCACAATTCGGCTGTAAATGCAGACTTCCTATGCAGGATCACAATCCTAAGACCCAAGCCTGGAACCGGCCAAGGGAAACAGCATAGGCTGGTGATGGCTTAGGCCTCACATAGAGGCGCAGAGCTTCCAGAGACACCTGCAGCTACCTGCAGTTACCTGTCGGCCCCGCCTCCAGCCGGAAGTCAGCACTTTCCTGGGAGCATAATATTTATATGCTAAATCACTTGAAAGTGATACAGCATACCTGTAAAAATCTGACAGGAAAATATCACCTGAGCATCTCTATGTAAAAAAGGAAGATATTTGACCTCACAATTTCCTCAGCTCACCAGAGTAAGTGCTGTGTAAAAAGTTTTCTTTCAGTTACTGCCCCCCAAAAAAAGAAGAAATGAACAGCAGCCAATTAGCATCAGCAGTGCTTAGATTATGAACTGATTTACTGTGATCTCATGAGATTTCATGGTAAACTTCCTTAAAATGAATAGGGAAATAACATGAGTGTGCATGAGGCTCAATCCCTTGCCTGTCCCCGGATACCGATTTGCTGTTTACAGTCCTTTACAATGGGTTGTGAATATTTAGGACATTTTGAGGTAAAATATCTTTCTTTTTTACATAGAGATGTTCAGGTGATATTTTCTAGTCAGCTTATATCTGCTATGCTGCCTCACTTTCAAGTGTTTCAACATTTGGGTGTCATGTCTCTTTAGTTTAATATAATAATCTATTGGCTGGCAAAGATTTCCTTAGTTACTAAACTGAATAAAGGGATACAGCTAAACCAGATAATCATTTCCTTTAATGGGATATAAAAGTGAAAAAAATAAAATGTGTTAGACTATTTTATTATTGTATTACTGCCTGTATATAACTATGTGTAAACCTATGCAAAGGAGTTAAACACATTATTAAAGTGAAGGTCAATTTTCATGTGAAAGTGCCCGGTTTTTAAAAAAACTATTAAAAACAAGGGCACTTTCATTCATTAAAATAGACATGGCACCGTATTTTAAAAATACTTACCTTGTTCTTCTGAAACGCCAGATCACCGTTCTGAAATGATGCCCTGTCTGCTTCTTCCTGGTTTACTTACCCAGCAATGACGAAACCGGCTTCCTCCAATCACGGTGTTGCCTCAGGCAATGATTCCCCCGGGGGGGGAAGCCGTGATTGAAGAATGCCAAAATCGGCATTGCTGACCTATGGAGAGGCTTGCAACGGGCTGGTGAAGCACTGGAGCGGCTTCAAGAAGAAAAGGTATACAGTGAGGCCTCGGTTTACGAATTTAATTCGTTCTCCGGGTCGTTTCGTATTGCGAAAAATTCGTAAACCGAAACACGGTTTCCCATAGGAATGCATTGAAAATCAATTAATGCGTTCCGGAGGTCCGAAAAAATTCAAGTAAAGTGTCCAAAAAAGGCTCCAAAAGGCTCCAAAAGGCTTAACAACTTGCTGCAAATGGCTCCAATGTCTCCAAAAGGCTCCACAACTTGCTGCAAATGGCTCCAAAAGGCTTAACAACTTGCTGCAAATGGCTCCAAAAGGCTCAACAACTTGCTGCAAAATGGCTCCAAAACCTCTCCAACACCTCTACACTGGTACCCAAACTTCATTAATTCAATCATACTTGAGTATGCAGGGGGCACAGGGGCCACTGGTTTCGTATTGCGAAAAATATTCGTAAACCGAGGGGGGCAAACCGGCATTTTGTTTCGTATTGCGAAAAAAATTCGTAAACCGAGGGGGGCAAACCGGCATTTTGTTTCGTATTGCGAAAAAAATTCGTAAACCGAGTCAAATTTTCTTCAAATTTCGATTTCGTAAACCGAAATTTCGTATACCGAGTCGTGCGTAAACCGGGGCCTCACTGTATTTTAAGAAAACGGGTGAAATGTAAATTTTCATGAATGAAAGTTTTAAACGGGCACTCTAACATGAAAATTGACCTTCACTTTAAGGTTTATTATCCACAGGCCATTATGGGGGGATTTCCAGGCAATTCCACTTGAAATCCCATCCCTACCACTAGCCTCATCACTTTTTACCACAAAGAAGAGCTTTAAAGGACCTAATTTTACCATCATATAAAGCAACATTACAAAACAAACAACATCCCATAAATATGCTTAAAGGGACAGTCTAGTATAAATTAAACTTTCATTATTCAGATAGGACTTTTAATTATAATCAACTTTCCAATTTACTTTTATCATCAAATTTGCTTTTTTCTCTTGGTATTCTTAGTTTAAACTAAACATAGGTAGGCTCATATGCTATTTTCTAAGCCTTTGAGGGCTGCCTCTTATCACATGCTTTTTAAATCTCTTTTCAACACAAAGAGACAGAAAGTACACATGGGCCATATAGATAACACTGTGCTCAGGCACAGGGGGTTATTTAAGATCTAGCACAACACAATACTAAATTTAAGACAATAGATAATAAACAGTCAGTCTTGTGATCAGGGGGCTGGAAGAAGGTTCCTAGATACAAGGTAATCAGAGGTAAAAAGTATATTAATATAACTGTGTTGGTTATGCAAAACTGGGGAATGGGTAATGAAGGGATTATCTATCTTTTAAAACAATAACAATTCTATGGTAGACTGTCCCTTTAAAGGGACATTTTAGTTATAATAATAAAGCATTCTTGTAATATACATGCAGGAACAACCTTTTAAGGGCTAGATTACAAGTGGATTCCAAACGTTTGCGCCCAAGCAATAAAGGGTATATTGCGAGGGTTTGCGCTCATCTGGCTTACCGCTCGTATTTTACGAGTTGAAAGTAAATGCTATCGCGTGAGCACAATCACGATTTACAATAGAATGATTACCACCACTACAGAGCTCTGGTTAACTGTTTCACAAAACTAAATAGTCTCACAAAACACATCACAAATACATTACAAAGTACAGTTACACTAATAATATTTATTAAAAAAAAATATTGCACACCAAAGTTATAAAGGCTCAAAGATAGAAGATCTCAGATGTTAGGGAAAAAAGGGCAGGCAAAGGGCTTTAACATTGAGATACATACATATACATTTCTAAAGATGGATATGTATGTGTATATATATATATATATATATATATATATATATATATACATATATATATAAATATATATATATATATATATATATATATATATATATATATATATATATATATATATATATATATATATATATATATATATATATATATTGAATAGAAATGAAAGGTACTCCAGGCTTCCGTGTTAAGGTAAAATCCAAAACTTTATTTCAGCAAAATATCATCAGAGTAAAAAAGACCCTGAGCAGCAGAGCCTCTGGATAAAATTAATTCAGCAAACACAGCCTAACATGTTTCGGCCAGTCTGGCCGTAATCATAGACATATCCCCCTTCTCAGAGGGTGTGATTTTAAAGGGCAATACTCCGCCCCTTAATCAATTAATAAAGAACCACTGTAATTAATTTTTTTTTTTTTTTTTTTTTTAGGCGAGATGAAATAGAACTTCATTTTATTTTATCAGCGTATGAGCTCCACATTCCAATAGTATTTTACCTAGGATCAAGATATTAGTCTGTGGAGATTTAACATGGGTATCAGCCACTCTTGGGTCGAGCTATATAGGGGGGAGGGGGATATTCAGCGGGTAAGCACCGCTATGCGTATAGGGGAAAGAAATAGGGGGGACGGAGCCATGTTTAAACTTAGTAAGGGATAAACTGTGCGCTAGCATAAACAGTGATAAAAGTAGTTGTAGTATTATATGAGCATGTGCAAATGAACTAATATTTCTACACACTGCAAACAGTAACAGCTGGATACTTAATATATGCCATATAGAGAGCTAATCAAAGATATAGATATATGTGAAGCATAGCTAATACTAGGAACTAGAGATTATTACAATATCAGGGCAATCCAGGAACTACTAGTAATAGTCAACCTATCATTAATTATTCATATAATAATAGTCTAATGAGAGCTAGATATTCACATCATTATACATGTATTAATAATAGTTGCCTTACTTGCATGGCATAGTTTATACAGTCATCAATAGGTAGCTGCTGATGGTATTTCCAGAAACCTGACGAAAGTTCAAAAGTGTGTTTTATAGAGAAACAACTTGCGCTGAAGCATAGAAAAAAACAAAACAATATATAGAGATATATAAACTTAAGGAGACCTTCAAATATTTGCGGTAGTATCAAGGCTTCCATATTAGCCATATAAAATGCCCTGAGTATATCCTGTAGCGTGGGAGGAATATAAAGAGAAACTGACATGCAATATATAACAATGCTTAACTATAGCATATTAAATTTAACTACTTTTAAGCTAGATTGAGGTACCTAAGTATAGATTAGTAATGGTAGATTATCAAGATCAGGTTAAATGCATGACTAGTAGTTCACCCCTTAAGTAAAAACAATTCTAGGAGATATAGCATTTCCCCCTACTATAATAAGCACGGTAAAGGGGTTAATATGGACCTCTAAGTACTAAACCTAGAGCATAAACAGGTAACTAATTGTTTAATGGGCACAATCTCATATATTTTAAAGATCATTAACGTTAGGGTGAGAGTCAATCGCCTATGGAGACCTAAAACAGTCTTGTGGATATCAGAGTTCTTCCTTACAGGCAAGCGTGTCATACACAATATTAATCAAGTGTCCCAAGAGGAATATATATGGAACCAAACGTTCAAGGTAGTACAAGGTTTACCACAGCAGGATAATGTTCAGGCGTATTTCAGAATGCAGGCAATCAAAGAAAAAAGAAGAAGTCATAAAACAGGTAAAACTAGATTAATAGCTGCAACATTGGGCTCACATAGGTATCCAAAAGTCACCGGAGGAAAGAAGCCTAAAGTCATAGTAGATGATTAAGGCTTCAGCTGCGCATCTTCTACAATCATCCCACTCCTGCCTTTATAGAATGCCTTAAGGATAGTTCAGAATCCAGCTGCCGTGGGGATCTAGATGGTGCGTAGGTGCCGGTATGAACTTTGGCTTTACGGAACAGGATTAGCGCCCTTGCTAACTCCTCCATTTGAAAGCTGAGCCGCCGTTTCTCTGAAACTGCATCCCACCTCAGCTTGCCCTGCAATCCTCCGTCTCCTGTGTATTGAAGGTCAGACTCACCTGACCAGATGACCGCCTCTTCCTGAAAAGCAAAAGTGTCCGGTATGTATGTAAGTTGCGAGCGGGTGGTATTGTCTGTTGTAGCTAGGAATCGTCCCTCATGATGTTCCGGAGCTTCAGGCACATCTATCAAATGTTTGTCTGTGGCCTGATCTCGGAGTCTTCGATACTCTGCTGAGGCTTCAGGCCTATTCTTAGCAAAGCACAGTTCTTCGCCGCCATGTTGCGTGTCGTGTGAGGGGGATATCTGTTTGAGAAGTTGCGCTAATAGCAGGTTCAATCCTGTGTAGTGGGATTGCAGCGCTTCACAAACCTCATCCTCAAATTTGTTTAATGCTGCCTCCATATCTATGTATTAGATAGTAGGGGAGTGAAAAGGGGAATTGTATCCACGATATCCCATTAGATGGTGCAGGCCTCTGATCGCAACGCCGCCAAAGCAGCTCCAAAGTCCACAGCTTAACCTTCTTTTTCCCTTTTTTTTCCGCCTCTAAAAGGGCCAGATAGTGTAGTTGCTCTAAATCTCTGAGAGCATTAAAGGATTAAACCCTTGAAAATTAGATAATTGCTTAGTTTAGTTAGGTAGAGCTGAGGAGCTCTAAACACACACGTCTGCTCTTAATGCTGGCAAGCTCCGCCCCCCCACTGTAATTAATTTTAATTAATAGTTGCAATGCCTATCACTATCATTTCATATCTAATACAACATTAGCAAACTTATTCCTAATGTTAGTAAATCAAAAGGTGGACTTCAATTAAACAACAATGTAGAAAATATTTCATCATCCACAATTAATGTGTATAATCAACAAATAATTAATTGAATAGCAGGGACATAGTTAGTAACATAGTGAGGGGTATACTTCAGGATAATGCATTAAGGTGCTGTTGATTATTAAATAGACACCTCACCTATTATCCATACTGTGTATCATATATTAATAGCGATGTCTAGTGCAAGAGTAAACTTCTGTACATCATTATATAATAAAGAGGTATGCTCAAAATATTACAATAAGGTGCTATTCATTATTAGATAAAAACCTCACCTAGTATCCTTGCTGTATACCATATAATAATTGCAATACCTAGTACAAAGGTAAACATCTATACATAGTTCAATTTCCCCCCTACAGTAAGTTATCTATAAGTTATCTAAATATAGAAATGTGTATATAAGTTCTTAAACAAATTGTTAATACTTATTCCCAAATTAGCTTGGCACCTATTTTGGTTAGAAAGATATTAACCTATAGTATCAAGCTATATGTAGATCGATATAAATTCATATACAATCCCCGCTATAAAAATAATAATTATAGATGAATTATTCCCAATAATTGATCACGTCAAATTGTGAATTGAATCCATACGGGACCAATGTTTTTAGTTTGTGGATCCAATAAATTTCCTGTCTTTCAAGTATTTTTTGTTTGCTGCCACCTCTTCGTGGCTTGCAAATGGCTTCAATCGCATTCCATTTAAACATATCAACATTTTTCCCGTGTGTTTCAATAAAATGTCTAGAAAGTGCCGAACAATGGATGTAATTTGAAATATATCCTAAATGCTCCTTAATCCTAGTGCGTATGTCCCGGGTAGTTAACCCAACATACTGTAATCTATGTTGAGTACATTCAACCAAGTAAATAACAAATGTAGAAGAGCATTTTACACATCCCCTAGTGGTAAATGATTCCTTTGTTACATATGATTCAAAACCATTTCCTTGCTTTAAGTATTTACATGGTTTACAAAGGGATTTACCACACTTATAGGTCCCCACAGTATTCAACCACGAGCTACGTGGACCATGGTCAGGGAGCATACTTGGTGAAAGCATATTGCCAATTGTCAAATTTTTAGAATATATGAAGTCACAACCTTTTTCCACAATATGCTTCAAGTTATCATCCCCATATAAGATGGGCATATATTTTTTGATTATGCTGCAGACTTCAGAAAATTGGTTAGAATATTTGGTGATAAACTTTAGACCCTTACGCTCTGATCTCCACTTAGCTTTACCAAGCATTTGCTCCCTGTCCAAAGTTGCAACCTCCTTAGACACCTTGTCAACCATATTCCTACTGTATCCTCTCTCCACAAAACGTGACACTAAATCTTTAGATTCTCTTTCAAAATCCAGATCTAGGCTACAGTTTCTTCGTGCCCTTAGGAACTGCCCCTTTACTATACCTTTGTACACATGTGGTGGGTGGTTACTCTGTGCATGTTGGAGGCAGTTACCCGCAATCGGTTTACGGTGTAGTGTGGTATTCACCTTTCCAGTTGAACCATCAAATGTCAATAAAAGGTCCAAATTTTTTTTTCATCTCCTTGCCAAATGAACAAGAGATCGTCTATGAACCTCCTATAAAAATAGATGTTACCTATGAAGGGGTTACTATCTGCAAAGATGTGGAACAGCTCCCACCAACCCATAAATAGGTTGGCATATGAGGGCGCAAACTTGACCCCCATAGCTGTTCCACGTCTCTGCAGAAAGAAAACCCCCTCAAACATAAAATAATTATGGCTTAGAAGAAATTCTACCACTCTCAACAGAAAACCTTTGTAAGCCTCACTCAGATCTGTTTCGGTATCCAAAAAGAATTTGATGGCTTCAAGCCCCTTGCTATGAGGAATCGCTGAATACAAGGAGACCACATCTATAGTCAACCATCTTTGATTAGGTGAATAGTCAACCATCTCCATTAACCTCAATACATGTGTTGTATCTCTGATGTAACTGGGTAATTTCTTTACAAGGGGCTGTAAATAAGAGTCTAGCCACTCTGACATAGGCTCTAATAAAGAGCCTATCCCTGCCACAATCGGGCGACCCTTTACATTTTCCAAACCTTTATGTACCTTTGGAAGATGGTGGAAAATAGGCAAAACAGGATCTTTAACATTAAGTATAGTAGCTGTTTTTCTGTCTAAAATGCCTATTTCCACACCATCATCCACTAACAACATAAGTTCTCTCTGGAACCTAACAGTGGGGTTAAAGGAAAGTTCCACATAGACATTGCAGTCACCCAGTTGTCGTTGTGCTTCCAATACATATGAACTTCTGTCCATAACAACGACACTGCCTCCTTTATCCGAATTTTTAATGACCAGCGAGCTGTTTGACTGCAATGACCTTATGGCTTCCCTTTCTTTGTAATTGAGGTTGAATTCAATATAGGTACTGTTCTCCGAGAGTACAGTAAGGTCCTCCAATACACGTTTGTGAAACAATTCCAACTGTTTACCCCTTGATTGAATGGGATAAAAATTGGATTTAGTATTAGTGAGGTGTCCTTTGGCACGTTCGTATGGTGTGTCAAGTGTATCAGTACTGTCTAGTGTCCTCAACGTTAGCATACTGCGTGTATCCTCAAAATTTAGGAGATGTATCTCTTCCAGACCATCCCTGGGTCCCATGCCTGTAACAGATTCAGCTGATTCTGAATAGTGTTTTTTTAGTGTAAGTTGTCTCACAAACTTGTTTACATCAAGGTTGGTCTGGAAGAGATCAAAATTCTTAGTAGGACTAAAATTTAAACCAAATTTCAGCACCCTTATTTCCAATTCACTAAGAACATACAAAGAAATATTAATCACATCCATTTGTTTTATTGTTTTGGGATACTTGTCTTCCTGAGCAAATATTTGTCTCTCCCCCTCTGAGGTAGGGGAGTATTCTGCCCCCCTCCCCCCTTGGTTTGCACTGTGTCTACCTGAAAAACCTGCTCCTTAACTCTATGTTGTTTACCATTCAATGTCTGTTTATTTGTCAAAATTGGCTTAATGGGATTCTTAGATATGTCTACCTGTACTTTAGGTCGTACTGCCAGATTCTCATTATTAGTTGTATTACTACAGGTAGCAGCCTGATCGACTGCTGCAGTTGATGCTATATCATTTGTGGCTTCACTATTACCTGTATCTGAATCTCCACTCTCTTCATAAGAGCTTGAGAAGGCTGACAATGAGCCATCATCATCAGTAGATTCTGGCTCTGTGTCAGAGAATGTCACTCTATGTTTACCCTTAGATTTAAATTTCCTTTTACTGGTTTTAATCTGTGCACTTTCATTCAGATTTTCTAACACTTGCTGGTTATGTTTGTTAGAATTTTTTGACCTTCTTTTTCTATTTTTCCTTCTCCAAATAAAAACCTGTTTACTCTGGTAGTCATTTCTATCCCTTATATATTTAGTTTGTTTAACATGTATAATCTCTGTTTTGTTTGTCTCAATAGTATTTTGTAAGGTTTTGTCCAGAACCCCATACCCATCTATCTCTCTAAATTTGTTTAACTCCTGTTGTAAACCTTCTATCTCCTGTCTCACAACCACCAATTGTACAGTTTTATAATTGACAAGTAATTGCATTAAACGTAATGAGCATTCAGACAGAACTTCATTCCACTCCTGAATGAAGATTTCGTCTGAGGTTTCAAAGGTTGGAAATTGATAAACACGTAAACCTCTTGGGATCATTCTAAGCAGTATATATTTGTTCAAAGTCCAAGTATCAAGTTTAAGTCTTTGCTCTTTTAACCTTAAACGTTCCATTTGTGAAAAAAGTTCACTAAGTTGTACATCTGGCCCATCTAAACCAAATAAGTCCTCCAGTTCAAGGCCCTGTAGATCTAAATCATCCACTTTTGATAGTGAAAAAAAGTTCTCAGTTGCATTGCTCATATTAATGGCAGAGTTCTCTGCTGTAGTTAATGACGTCATGATTATTATCAAAATATGTATATTCCCAGAAAAGGCAAGAAAAAACCAATAAAGCACTCACGAAGTGGGGTAATCAAAGGCAGAAAAAACAGTTCACAAGCGCTATCATTAGTTCTCTTATAAGGCTTCAAAAAGCCTGCAACCAGATGAGGAGTAAAGCAAACAAGCTGATTGTAGAAAGTGCATAGTCAAAGCGAATAGCTCTCAATAGCTCTGCTTCTTAGCAAAGAGATCAAACTACAAAAGGATTAAATACATAAGGATATTTGAGTTATTTCAGGAGTTATTCAGGGTTATTCAGGCTTATTCAGTAGAAAATAATACTTATATTTTTCTTATTGTTAAAGTGTTGCATAGTTTAAAATGTCTCAGATACAGTGCAATGGGTGTTTTGCACTTTTTAATCGTTATACTTTTTGGAGATTTAGGGGCTGTCCTGTTTGTAAGCAGTTTTCCCTGTTAAGGGAGGAAATAGCTAAACTTCAAGCTAAGGTAAGTAACATACCTGTTACCTCTACAAAGCTGCCTCAGAAAGAAGCCCCTCTACCCCAGAGATCAGCAAGGAGAGGCAGATGGATCACTGTAGGCTCTGGAAGAATTAGAACAGTAGACCAGAAGCATTGCCCACAACCTCTGCCATTGCAAAACTCCTATGCTGCTCTTGCCGAATACACTTGTGATGAGGAGATTGCTGTTTCTGAGCCCTCTGAAGCTGTAACAGGTAATTTAAATCTATTGGCACCTGATTCTCCAGGTAACATAACACAGGAAAGAACTGCAGATGTGTTTTTGAGAAAAAGACTGTTAGTGGGTGACTCTATTTTGAGGAATGTGTATTTAGGTGAAAGTAAAGGAGAAACAAGGGAGGTTAGATGTCTTCCAGGAGCTACTGCTCACAGGGATAGGAATCGTATTTTGAGAATTGTTAAGGCAGCAGGAAAGGGAAGTGAGTTGGATGTGATTGTTCATTTAGGAACAAATGATCTGGCTAGTAATCATGTTGCTGCTGTTCAGAAAGAGTTTTGTGACCTAGGTAATCATTTAGAGACTGTGGCATCAACTCTATCATTTTCTGCTATTTTACCTGTGTATGACCAGGAAGCAGGAAAGATGGAGCGGATAACAACATTTAATTCTTGGTTAGATAAGTGGTGCAGGGAACGAGGATTTGGTTTTATTGGCCATTATAGCTCTGTTTGGAAAGATACTAGGTTATTTAGGAGAGATGGCTTGCATTTGGATGCTAAAGGAACAGAGTATCTGGGAGAGGAGTTCAAATACTTTATTAGAAATCATTTAAACTAATAAAGGGGGGTAGCATTAATATATCCACCTGCCCCCCACAGCATGCCAAAACTGTTAGTCCAAGTAACAATTCTAGAAATTCTAGTAGAAAAATTCTTCGTGCCATGAGCACAAATGCTCGCAGCTTAGGAAATAAATTACCTGAACTCATTTCAATAATGACTAGGGACAACTTGGATTTAGTAGCTATAACAGAAACATGGTACAATGATTTGCATGACTGGGACATAGTCATACCTGGATACAGGTTATTTAAAAAGAACAGAGTAGGAAAGAAAGGTGGAGGAGTTGCTTTGTATGTAAATGAAAATATAAAGGTTACTGAAATTGTAGGAACAAATGATGAGGTGGAAAGTATTTGGGTGACTTTGGAAATTGGAGATAAAAATGTTTTTAGAATAGGGGTTGTATATAGGCCTCCATTGCAGGATGAAAAACTGGACAATCTGTTATTAGATGAAATAACCAAAATGACCATGAAGGGTAAGGTTATAGTACTGGGGGACTTTAATTTGCCAGATATAGACTGGAAGATTCCTTCTGCTAGATCGGCTAGAAGCAGGTATATTCTTGAATCTCTGCTAGGGGAATCACTTGAACAATTAGTCAAGGAACCAACTCGTAAGGAAGCTATATTAGATCTAATACTTACAAACAGTGATACAGTTTCAGATGTGTCTGTAGGTGAGAACTTAGGATCCAGTGATCATCAATCTGTTTGGTTTAGTATTCATGTTCAGGAACTGTACACCCAGACTAAAACAAAAGTTTTAGACTTTAGGACGGCAGATTTTTCATTAATGGGAGAATACCTAAAAAACTATTTAAAGGGGAAAAATCTTATTACAGGGGTTCAAGAACAGTGGGAATTTGTGAAAGGTGCCATTTTAGATGCAACCGCACACTGTATTAGACATGTCTGTAAAAGTAAAAGAAAGCGGAAACCAATTTGGTTTTCCAAAGAAGTAGCACATGCTGTAAAGACAAAAAAGATAGCTTATAAAAATTACAGACACACACAAGCAGATGATGATATGAAAATATGGAGACTCCAACAAAAAAAGACTAAGCAGTTAATTAGGAAGGTTAAAGCTGATGCAGAAGAGAAGATAGCACAGTCAGTAAAACATGGGGACAAAACATTCTTTAGATATATCAGTGAAAGAAGAAAAAATAAGGTAGGAATAGTAAAATTGAAATCAGTTGATGGTAGGATAATAGAAGGAGATAAGCAGATTGCAGACTGTCTCAATGATTACTTCTGTTCTGTTTTCACTAAAGATTGTGAAGATACAATGTCTACATTAAGGGATGCTATGCAAAATAGAAACAAGCTTAACAGTAATCTTTTTACAGAGGATGAGGTTTTGTTAGCATTATCAAAAATAAATGTTACAAAGGCAGTGGGTCCTGATAATATTCATCCAAGGGTTTTAAAAGAACTTCGTTCAGTGCTAACTGTCCCATTAACTGATCTGTTTAATCAGTCACTATTAACAGGAGCTGTCCCAGATGATTGGAGAATAGCAAATGTAATACCTCTTCATAAAAAGGGCAGTAGAGAAGAATCTGGCAACTACAGGCCAGTTAGTTTAACTTCAGTAGTAGGGAAATTAATGGAAAGCCTCTTAAAGGAAAGAATTATGACTTACATAAAGACAAACAATTTAGAGGACCAAAATCAGCATGGTTTTACTTCAGGGAGATCATGTCAGACTAATCTAATTGACTTCTTTGATTATGTAACAAAAGTATTAGACAAGGGAGGAGCAGTTGATGTAGCATATCTAGATTTCAGCAAAGCATTTGACACCGTCCCACACAATAAACTTATTCACAAACTATATCTCCTTGGTCTAGATTCAAAAATTGTGAACTGGGTGGAATGCTGGCTTAAGGACAGAAAACAAAGTGTCTTAGTAAATGGAGTTCATTCAGCAGAGGGGGCTGTTACTAGTGGTGTTCCTCAGGGGTCAGTTCTGGGGCCTGTTTTGTTTAACATATTTATCTGCGATATCAGCAAAGGGCTACAGGGGAAAGTATGTCTCTTTGCAGATGATACAAAAATTTGCAACAGAGTGGATGTTCCAGGGGGGGTAGACAAAATGAGAAGTGATATACAACAATTGGAGGATTGGACAAACGACTGGGATCTAAAGTTTAACACAGCAAAGTGTAAAATAATGCATTTAGGGAAGAAAAATCCAAATGTTAATTACAGACTCAATGACACTTTACTGACTGTTACAGACGAGGAACAGGACTTGGGAATTATTATTTCAGATGATTTAAAACTTAGTAAACAATGTAGTAAGGCAGCGAGTAAGGCTAGCAGAATGCTTGGATGTATTGGTAGAGGTATTTGCAGCAGAAATAGTAAGGTTCTTATGCCACTTTATAGATCATTAGTTAGGCCTCATCTTGAGTATTGTGTGCAGTTCTGGAGGCCATATCTTCAGAAGGATATTAACAAACTTGAATCTGTGCAAAGGAGGGCTACCAAAATGGTACATGGTCTAAAAAATAAAACTTACCAGGATAGGCTCAATGACCTAAATATGTATAGCTTAGAGGAGAGAAGGGAAAGAGGTGATATGATAGCAACTTTCAAGTACATTAAAGGGTTTAGTAAAACTGAGGCTGTGGGTATTTTACATAAAATGGAAAATTCAAGAACAAGGGGTCATGAGCTCAAGCTAAAGGGTAGTAGATTCAGGAGTAATTTGAGGAAGCACTTCTTTACAGAAAGAGTGATTGATTTATGGAATAAACTTCCTCAAGAGGTAGTAGCAACAAACACTGTGGGGGACTTTAAAAATGCATGGGACAAGCATAGGGCTATCCTACGAACTAGATAAGTTTATACTGTTAGGTAAGGTGGGGCAGACTTGCTGGGCCTATGGCTCTTATCTGCCGTCAATATCTATGTTTCTATGTTTCTATGTAAGCAATAGATAGCAGGCAACATGGAGGCAGCGGCATACAGGAAGCACGAACAATATAAACAGATTTGACCATCTACTCACTCTTTCGGGGCAATATTCATCTACCCTGGACAGAATGGTCCTGTTCCTTTCGTTCAGTCGCCGGTCCTTCCTCTTAGCGGACAGCTTAGCCTCTCCTGTATGCGTCTCTAGCCCTCCACAGCAGCGGAAATGCCGACAAGCGCTATCACCTGACTTCTGGGTGCACTTACAATTCAGATCCCCTCTCTCCGTCCTGGGAAAGTGACGTCACCGGACGCTCCGGTAAAGGAATGGAGCTCCCCAAACTCCAGATTATGTTGAATAGAAATGAAAGGTACTCCAGGCGTCTGTGTTAAGGTAAAATCCAAAACTTTATTTCAGCAAAATATCATCAGAGTAAAAAAGACCCTGAGCAGCAGAGCCTCTGGATAAAATCAATTCAGCAAACACAGCCTAACATGTTTTGGCCAGTCTGGCCGTAATCATAGACATATCCCCCTTCTCAGAGGGTGTGCTTATAAAGGGCAATACTCCGCCCCTTAATCAATTAATAAAGAACCACTGTAATTAATTTTAATTAATAGTTGCAATGCCTATCACTATCATTTCATATCTAATACAACATTAGCAAACTTATTCCTAATGTTAGTAAATCAAAAGGTGGACTTCCATTAAACAACAATGTAGAAAAATATTTCATCATCCACAATTAACTTGTATAATCAACAAATAATTAATTGAATAGCAGGGACATAGTTAGTAACATAGTGAGGGGTATACTTCAGGATAATGCATTAAGGTGCTGTTGATTATTAAATAGACACCTCACCTATTATCCATACTGTGTATCATATATTAATAGCGATGTCTAGTGCAAGAGTAAACTTCTGTACATCATTATATAATAAAGAGGTATGCTCAAAATATTACAATAAGGTGCTATTCATTATTAGATAAAAACCTCACCTAGTATCCTTGCTGTATACCATATAATAATTGCAATACCTAGTACAAAGGTAAACATCTATACATAGTCCAATTTCCCCCCTACAGTAAGTTATCTAAATATACAAATGTGTATATAAGTTCTTAAACAAATTGTTAATAATTATTCCCAAATTAGCTTGGCACCTATTTTGGTTAGAAAGATATTAACCTATAGTATCAAGCTATATGTAGATCGATATAAATTCATATACAATCCCCGCTATAAAAATAATAATTATAGATTAATTATTCCCAATAATTGATCACGTCAAATTGTGAATTGAATCCATACGGGACCGATAATTTTAGTTTGTGGATCCAATAAATTTCCTGTCTTTCAAGTATTTTTTGTTTGCTGCCACCTCTTCGTGGCTTGCAAATGGCTTCAATCGCATTCCATTTAAACATATCAACATTTTTCCTGTGTGTTTCAATAAAATGTCTAGAAAGTGCCGAACAATGGATGTCATTTGAAATATATCCTAAATGCTCCTTAATCCTAGTGCGTTTTACCATCATATAAAGCAACATTACAAAACAAACAACATCCCATAAATATGCTTAAAGGGACAGTCTAGTATAAATTAAACTTTCATTATTCAGATAGGACTTTTAATTATAATCAACTTTCCAATTTAGTTTTATCATCAAATTTGCTTTTTTCTCTTGGTATTCTTAGTTTAAACTAAACATAGGTAGGCTCATATGCTCATTTCTAAGCCTTTGAGGGCAGCCTCTTATCACATGCTTTTTAAATCTCTTTTCAACACAAAGAGACAGAAAGTACACGTGGACCATATAGATAACACTGTGTTCAGGCACAGGGGGTTATTTAAGATCTAGCACAACACAATACTAAATTTAAGACAATAGATAATAAACAGTCACAGTCATGTGATCAGGGGGCTGGAAGAAGGTTCCTAGCTACAAGGTAATCACAGAGGTAAAAAGTATATTAATATAACTGTGTTGGTTATGCAAAACTGGGGAATGGGTAATGAAGGGATTATCTATCTTTTAAAATAATAACAATTCTATGGTAGACTGTCCCTTTAAAGGGACATTTTAGTTATAATAATAAAGCATTCTTGTAATATACATGCAGGAACAACCTTTTAAGGGCTAGATTACGAGTGGATTCCAAACGTTTGCACCCAAGCAATAAGGGGTATATTGCGAGGGTTTGCGCTCATCTGGCTTACCGCTCGTATTTTACGAGTTGAAAGTAAATGCTATCGCGTGAGCACAATCACGATTTACAATAGAATGATTACCACCACTACAGAGCTCTGGTTAACTGTTTCACAAAACTAAATAGTCTCACAAAACACATCACAAATACATTACAAAGTACAGTTACACTAATAATATTTATTCAAAAAAAATATTGCACACAAAAGTTATAAAGGCTCAAAGATAGAAGATCTCAGATGTTAGGGAAAAAAGGGCAGGCAAAGGGCTTTAACATTGAGATACATACATATACATTTCTAAAGATGGATATGTATGTGTATATATATATGTATATATGTCTATTTACATTGCGCAGCCACTTTATTAGATACAGCTACCTAGTAGCGTCTTGAGCCTCCTTTAGCCTTCAAAGCAGCCTAAATTTGTCTAGGTATGGATTCAACAAGATGCTTAAAATGATACGGAGGTGTTGTGTACCATGCAGATATAAATGTGTCACACAACTCCTGGAGATTAGACGGTGGTGTAGGCCTGCAGCGAATAGCCCTTTCCAGCTCATCACAAAGATGTTCAACAAGATTTAGATCCAGGGACTGAGTGGGTCACTGCCGCAAAGAAAATTGTCATGTTCCAGGAACCATCCCATAGTGATGCGGGCTTTGTGCACCGGCGCATTATCCTGCTGGAAGTAACCATCTGCCTGAGGATAAACTGTCAACATGAACAGATGCACTTGGTCAGCAACAATGTTTACTTACGCTGTGGCATTCAGACGTGAATCTAGGGGTATCAATGGACCCAACGTGTGCCAGGAAAACATTCCCCACACCATAACACCGCCCTCACCACCTTGCACAGTTTTCATTAGACATGACAGGTCCATGGATTCATGCTGTTTTTGCCAAATTCTGAGCCTGCCGTCAACATCACGCACTAGGAACTTTGACTCGTCAGACCAAGCAACCTTTTTCCAGTCTTCAATGATCCAGTGCTGGTATGGTTGTGCCCACAGAAGGCATCCTCTCTTGTTCTTTTCTGATAACAATGGCAACAGACATGGCCACCAAATGTTGTAGCCCATCCGCGACAAGGTGGGCCTAGTGGTGCACTGTGATATGTTTTTCTCCACACCACAGTGGAAATCTGATGTGATTTGCGAAATTGTGGCCTGTCTGTTTGCACAAGTCTAGTCATCCTACGCTGACCTCTCTCATCAATGAGCATTTTTCTTCCACAGGATTGCTGCTGACTGGATGTTTTTTGTTCATTGCACCATGCTTGATATACCCTTGAAACTGTGGTAGTGAAAAGTTCAGGAGAACTGCAGTTTCAGATACGCTTCATACAGCACGCCTTACATCATGCCACGTTCAAAGTCCATTAGGTCACTGCTCTTCCCCATTCTCGCTGCGGTTTGATCGCTTTCCCGATAGTAGGTAGGTTGTTCTGCTGTATTTATACCAAAACTGTGGCCACTTGATGTGTAACATAGTGGAATGAACCATTTTTTATTACATCAGGGCTGTACCTAATAAAGTGGCTGCACAGTGTTTGTGTACATATGTATTTATGTATTTATATATGTATTTACAGACATATATATTTAGCGCTGCGGAATCTGTTGGCACTCTACAAATAACTGATAATAATAATAATATATACACAAATAAACACATAAATACATATGTATACCAGCGCTCAAAATTTCAAGTCCTAAGCTACTGGCCAGGACAAATGTTACTCACCACTTCTAATCCCACCCACACCCACTACCTCACCCCCTCTTTGCATATGTTTAGCCATTGTGAACCATTTTGTAATATTGTTTTTATTTTATACCATAACAAATTAAATAATGCTACATTCAGTAATAAATTAACAAAAATAAGTATATAGCAGTTAGGTTCTGGGGAAGACAACAGCTGGATAGATAAAGGAAGTTGTTGTAGAGAGTGCAGAGAGTGCTGACCGTCATGAAAAGTCATAGCAGATCTGGAGTTTTTAAAAAAAATTGTTATTTCTACCTTCTCTTTCTCAACTTCCTCCTCTCTTCAATCTGTTTTTTTCTCCTCCCTTTTCTCTATCAGGCCATATCTTCACTATACACTCTATTTCCCCTCTCTAATACCTCTTCACTCTTTTTTTTCTCTCCATTCTCTCCTAACTCTACCTTCTTCTATACTTCCCCTTTTTCTTTACAGTGTCTCTCTCTGCCCCTGTTTACCGTCTCAGAACTAATGGGGTCCCTACAGCCCTAGAGGAATAACATATCCCTGCACTTTCATGGATATATAATATCCCTTTAGATAATAGCTTTAGTACATAGCCCAAAATGTGTGTTTGTCAGTGCTGCAACTGCAATAGGAATGTAATTTCTGCAAATACAATGTGCCAACTTTGCTACTTACAATATGCCACCAGACTTCAGATTTAACATTCACTAACTTTCACTCGCCACCTTTAAATTTTCACTCAACAATGGCTAGTGGACTAGTGGAAATTTTGAGCTCTGTGTATAATTTTAGACATATATAGAAGTGCAATGGAGCCCTTTGCCGTTAAGTAGATGAAAACATGTAAAAGCATATTTATGCAATATTCATATTTAAGAAAAGTTTTAACTATGTATTTACTGTAAATATTAGTCTTCTGAATGTTTTGCACATAGCAGAATATGTTCTAAGTATTTCTAAATATATATTCATATATATATCTGTAAATATTGATACCTATATATAATCATATATATATGTATAAATATATATTGTGCCAAAATACCGTCAGATATATTTAGAAATATGTATTTATGAACAAACAGAACATATTCTGTTATGTACAGAATATTGGAATGTGAAATATTCAAATTTTCACGTCGGGTTAGCGCAAATGAGAATATGCAATCGTGTTTGCGCGTGAGTGGGGTAATTTTTCCACTTTTTTTTCTCCATTGACTTCTATGGGGGAATACATACTTCTATGGGGGAAGCAAAAATCTTACTTCTAGCGCAATAAACGCTCAATTGGGAGCATAAATTTGCACTCCACTCGTAATCTAGCCCTAAATCGGCTGGACTCTCACTCTTCGTCCCTCCCCCCACTGGGAGGATAATTTTTGCTGCTGTCTCTTGTTTACATAGCTTTTATGAAGAGAATATTGCTACATATTATATTTTCATTATATGTGGTGGTTTCAACAGGCAAAAGCAGCTATTTCAAATGACACAATTAAGTTAAAGGAGCTATTACAATGTAATTCTCCCCAGCTGGTGATCACATGGCTATTAAAAACTATATGGCTTTTTTTTAAAAGAGGGCTTTCTTTTTAAGATCTTGCACAGAAAAATACTGACCCCCTTTCTATAAATTTTTATTTTATTTTTTTAAAACATTATGCCCCTAAGACAACATTGGAAAGAGCAGGCAACAGCTCTTGAGGGTTTCTAGGGCTTAAGGGAGCTGAGATCGAGGGGGATGAATACTTATCCAGCGGGATTGCTATGTGTCAGTAACCTCTGCCATCTTGTATGTGGCTGCAAGTGTGTGTGTGTGGGGGGGGGGGAGCAATCACCTCCAAAAGCACCGCTCAGGCCAGAATGACACATGATCATCTGCACTTAGAGCATTGTCTCTCATGTACATAGTTATTGTATTGCTGCTACCCAACTGAAGTATTGTGTCTTGTTTTACAGATTTCCCTCAGCCTATGAGACAAAAGCATGCCCTACTTTCCCAGTTACCTGCTGTTCACATTCGTGGGCTGAAAACCAACCTGCAGACATCCATCCCTGGAGCACATGGCACCAAACAAAAGAATGGCTGACTGTTCTATACACGTAACACACTGCTTCGCTGGCCTGAACATGTGATAATATTACTCACAAATACTAAACTAAGTGAGAGAATAAATAAAGCCACCATCATATATATATATATATATATATAAAGAAAAGAGTAAAGTGAAGCACTCACTGGACTTCGTTTTTATTCATAACGTTTCGGGACCTCAAACGTCCGTTCTTCTGACAACCCAAAAGTGCAAATGAATAAACTTATAAAGGCCTGAAGGTGGTTACCAAGACTACTCAAGATGTAGGTGCGGTTGATATTCAGCCAATAGTTAGATCTGGAACGTGGATTGTTCCATTTTTTGTCAGCCCTCGGGGACCTACTGATTGGAAGAGCGTGATTATAGTTATTTTATTGTATTAACACATAGGTCAGTTTGTTTTATATGACCTGTTCAATAATATTGTAATGGATTCACACCTGGGCTATCTATATGTTATAGCCCCCTGTTCTTTGCACACAGTCTCCAGGGATTGGTGACCGCAGTGGGGGAGGGGCCTACAGGCCTTCATAAGCTTGTTCATTTGCACTTTTGGGTTGTCAGAAGAAGAGATGTTTGAGGTCCCGAAACGTCACAAATAAAAAAAATTGACACAGATATTCGAAGTCCAGTGAGTGCTTCACTTTACTCTTTTGTTTATATACTCCTTAAGAGCACCCTGGCAGTTGCAGGACGGTGGTGAGAGTGCATATACCTTCTGAGCTTTTGCTTATATATATACTGTATATATATATATACACTATATATGTGTGTGTGTGTATATATATATATATATATATATATATATATATATATGTGTGTGTGCATCTATATATGTATATATATATATATATATATATATATATATATATATATATATATATATATATATGTGTGTGTGTGTGTGTATATATATATATATATGTGTGTGTGTGTGTGTGTATATATATATATATATATATATATGTATATATATATGTGTGTGTGTGTGTATATATATATATATATAAATACACACATATATACACAAACCAGTGTGAGCGGGTATCTATGCAAGGTCTTCCTCAAGGAGGTTCCACCTGATTGGCTGCATTCTGGTAGGCTTTACAGCCATTCCGATATGCTCCAAATGGAAGGTTTTACAAAGTCCTCCCTGACGTATCAAATTTCCCTAGCCTTGACTAGGGGACAAAATAAACCTTACCAAGCAAAAAGGATAATGCGGCTAACAAACTAACTGCTAGATTGCGAGTCTTGCGTTAGCCTTAAAAAGCAGCGTTGAGAGGTCCCAACGCTGCTTTTTAATGCCTGCTGGTATTACGGGTCTTGAAGGTACAGGTGTACCGCTCACTTTTTCGGCCAGACTCGAAAATCCTGCAAATCCACTTACGTCAATTGCGTATCCTATTTTTTCAATGGGACTTGCATAGCGCCGGTATTACGAGTCTTCCAAAAAGTGAGCAGTAGACCCTCTCCTGTCAAGCCTGGTACCGCATTTTAAAGTCAGTAGTTAAGTGTTTTATGGTCTAACTCCGTAGCATAAAACTCTTAACTAAAGTGCTAAAAAGTACACTAACACCCATAAACTACCTATTAACCCCTAAACCGAGGGCCCCCCACATCGCAAAAACTAAAATAAAAATTTTAACCCCTAATCTGTCGAACCGGACATCGCCGCCACTATAATAAATATATTAACCCCTAAACCGTCGCACTCTCACCTCGCAAACACTAGTTAAATTTTATTAACCCCTAATCTGCCGTCCCTAACATCGCCGACACCTACCTACATTTATTAACCCCTAATCTGCTGCCCCCAACGTCGCCGCCGCCACTATATTAAAGTTATTAACCCCTAAATCTAAGTCTAACCCTAACCCTAACTTACATATAATTTAAATAAATCTAAATAAAATAACTACAATTAACTAAATTATTCCTATTTAAAACTAAATACTTACCTATAAAATAAACCCCAACATTAAAACCCACCACCCACACACCCAACCCTACTCTAAAACCCACCCAATCCCCCCCTTAATAAAACCTAACACTAACCCCTTGAAGATCACCCTACCTTGAGAAGTCTTCACCCAACCGGGCCGAAGTCCTCAACGAAGCCGGCGAAGTGGTCCTCCAGACGGGCAGAAGTCTTCATCCAAGCTGGGAAGAAGAGGTCCTCCAGACGGGCAGAAGTCTTCATCCAGACGGCATCTTCTATCTTCATCCATCCGGCGCGGAGCGGGTACATCTTCAAGACATCCGACGCGGAGCATCCTCTTCTTTCTTCATCTGATTACTGAATGAAGGTTCCTTTAAATGACGTCATCAAAGATAGCGTCCCTTCAATTCCGATTGGCTGATAGAATTCTATCAGCCAATCAGAATTACAATAGAAAAAATCCTATTGGCTGATGCAATCAGCCAATAGGATTGAACTTCAATCCTATTGGCTGATTAGAACAGCCAGTAGGATTGAGGTCGCATTCTATTGGCTGTTCCAATGAGCCAATAGGATTGAAGTTCAATCCTATTGGCTGATTGCATCAGCCAATAGGATTTTTTCTACCTTAATACCAATTGGCTGATTAATAACTATTTAATAACTATTGTACCTAGTTAAAATAAATACAAACTTGCCCGTAAAACAAAAATAAATCCTAAACTAGATACAATGTAACTATTAGTTATATTGTAGCTAGCTTATGTTTTATTTTATAGGTAAGTATTTAGTTTTAAATAGGAATAATTTAGTTAATGATAGTAATATTTATTTAGATGTATTTAAATTATATTTAAGTTAGGGGGGGTTAGGGTTAGACTTAGGTTTAGGGGTTAAGAACTTTAATATAGTGGCGGCGACGTTGGGGGCGGCAGATTAGGGGTTAATAAGTGTAGTTAGGTTGCGGCGACATTGGGGGCGGCAGATTATGGGTTAATAAATATAATGTAGGGTTCGGCAATGTTGGGGGCAGCAGATTAGGGGTTCATAAGTATAATGTAGGTGGCGGCTGTGACCGGAGCGGAAGATTAGGGGTTAATAATATAATGCAGGTGGCGGCAATGTTGGGGGCGGCAGATTAAGGGTTAATAAGTGTAAGATTAGGGGTGTTTAGACTCGGGGTTCATGTTAGGGTGTTAGGTGTAGACATAAAAAGTATTTCTCCATAGGAATCAATGGGGCTGCGTTAGGAGCTGAACACTGCTTTTTTGCAAGTGTTAGGTTTTTTTTCAGCCGGCTCTGCCCCATAAATTCCTATGGGGAAATCGTGCATGAGCATGTTTAGCCAGCTCACCGCTAACGTAAGCAGCGCTGGTATTGAGGTGAGATGTGGAGCTAAATTTTGCTCTCCGCTCACTTTTCTGCGGCTAACGCCGGGTTTCTAAAAACCCGTAATACCAGCGCTGTCTGTAGGTGAGCTGTGAGCATAAACTGCTTGTTAGCACCGCACACCATTACCGACAAAACTTGTAATCTAGGCGTAATTAAACCAAGAAGGAACCGTAGTTTATTTATGGGTGACAAATACTAAGACTATGATTTTTTAGTCAGTAGATGTGGATGTGAGGAAACAGACACAGCCTATTTACTGTGCCTTTCTCAATTCCTAGGAATACATGTAGACAACCCCCCCCCCCCCCAAACAATGGGTTATCTCATGAGATAAGGAGATCTCAATATTTTAAAATTTGTCTTGCTAAATGTTTTGTAGATGATCCATTTACACAGCCAATTTGAGATTGTTTTTGTACCAATGTAAACTTTTGCTTATTTTTTAATAGCATTGTGCTGATTTTCAGACTTCTAACCAAGCCCCGAAGTATCAGATGTAGACCCAGGTCTATAGACTCCTGCTGCTCCAGTTTGTCTAAAGGGTCTTTACATATGCAGGGAATGGGGGTGTCTGCTCTTCTTAATTTCCCAGTCCCTTTCACTGGGTGTCCCAGCCTAACCGCATCTGCAGGGGTAAACTGGGAGCTTCTAAGTAAGTTTTTAAAAGGTTTTATACTGGATTTTTAGATCAGTATCTGTGCATACTCTTTATAGTAGAGTCTATTACATGCAGTTATATGAAAATTAGTGTATACTGTACCTTTAAGAGCCAATGCAAAGAATTACTAAAGGAAAATTATCTTCCTGTGAATATCATCATTCACCACCAACCCACACTTTAGGTAGGATCGCTACAGAATGAGCCTAAAATGACCTAGTTCTTTTTTGGGTACAAATATAAATAAAAATTTGCCAGGTCTGGCAGCTAAGTAGCAAAGGGATATAACATCTTACATAAGCAAATTTATGGATTCAGCTTTTTTTTAACTGCTTCTGTTTGTCACACGCTAAACATAGAAAGAGCAGGAGAAACCAACAAAAGTAAATATTAGGATTGATCAGATGAGTAAAGGGAAACACAACAGGTGGTTAGGCAGGGAAAAGGAGAAAAGGCAGAAGGTGATGAGCCATGGACAGAAAGAGTAGACAAGGGAGAAAAAGGAAAAACGGATCCCACAGCCAACTACGGCCAGGTTTCCATTGAGTTGGTAATGTTTGGAAGCTGGTGGTAAAAACGTTTATCTCCATTAAAGGACCAGTCAACACTGTAGATTTGCATAATCAACAAATGCAAGATAACAAGACAATGCAATAGCACTTAGTCTGAACTTCAAATGAGTAGTAGATTTTTTTTTCTGACAATTTTAAAAGTTATGTGTCTTTCCACTCCCCCTGTACCATGTGACAGCCATCAGCCAATAACAAATGCATACACGTACCATGTGACATCCATCAGCCATTCACAAATGCATACACACTTATTCTTGCACATGCTCAGTAGGAGCTAGTGACTCAAAACGTTTAAATATAAAAAGACTGTGCACTTTTTTTAATGGAAGTAAATTGGAAAGTTGTTTAAAATTACATGCTGTATCTGAATAATGAAAGTTTAATTTTGATTGAGTGTTCCTTTAAAGTCTATGGAGAATCTTTATGTTACCAGCAGTTTCCAAACTTTACCACTTCAATGGAAACTAGGCCTGAGATGGCTCTTTCTTTCATCCTAGCAGGTGTTGAAGATTTTTCACTAAACCATTCTGATCCAAGAAAATATAAAACTATTTAATGTTAATGATTACTGGAGGAAGAGAAGTTTAGTCATAATTTCCTGATTGTTAAAGAGCCAATGGGGTCAATGTATCAAGCTCCGCTGCTCCATAACCTGTCCGCCTGGTCTGAGGTGGCGGACAGAAATCAACCATACGCATACGATCGGGTTAATTGACACCCCCTGCTAGCAGCCGATTGGCCACAAATCTCTAGGGGCGGTATTGCACCAGCAGTTCACAAGTTCGCAGTTAACATATTTCAGCAGATAAGATGGATCATTTGGAACATACAATCCAATATTAAAGGGACATACAACCCAATATTTTCTTTCAAGATTCAGACAGAACATACATTTTTAACCCCTTAATGACCGCAGCACTTTTCCATTTTCTGTCCGTTTGGGACCAAGGCTATTTTTACATTTTTGCGGTGTTTGTGTTTAGCTGTAATTTTCCTCTTACTCATTTACTGTACCCACACATATTATATACCGTTTTTCTCGCCATTAAATTGACTTTCAAAAGATACCATAATTTTCATCATATCTTATCATTTACTATAAAAAACATTATAAAATATGAGGAAAAAATGGAAAAAAACAAATTTTTTCTAACTTTGACCCCCAAAACCTGTTACACATCTACAACCACCAAAAAACACCCATGCTAAATAGTTTCTAAATTTTGTCCTGAGTTTAGAAATACCCAATGTTTACATGTTCTTTGCTTTTTTTGCAAGTTATAGGGCCATAAATACAAGTAGCACTTTGCTATTTCCAAACCACTTTTTTTCAAAATTAGCGCTAGTTACATTGGAACACTAATATCTTTCAGGAATCCCTGAATATCCATTGACATGTATATATTTTTTTTTAGAAGACATCCCAAAGTATTGATCTAGGCCCATTTTGGTATATTTCATGCCACCATTTCACCGCCAAATGCGATCAAATAAAAAAAAAATTTCACTTTTTCACAAATATTTTCACAAACTTTAGGTTTCTCACTGAAATTATTTACAAACAACTTATGCAATTATAGCATAAATGGTTGTAAATGCTTCTCTGGGATCCCCTTTGTTCAGAAATAGCAGACATATATGGCTTTGGCTTTGCTTTTTGGTAATTAGAAGGCTGCTAAATGCCCCTGCGCAAAATACCCGTATTATGCCCAGCAGTGAAGGGGTTAATTAGGGAGCATGTAGGGAGCTTCTAGGGTTAATTTTAGCTTTAGTGTAGTGTAGTAGACAACCCCAAGTATTGATATAGGCCCATTTTGGTATATTTCATGCCACCATTTCACCGCCAAATGCGATCAAATTAAAAAAAACGTTAATTTTTTCACAATTTTAGGTTTCTCACTGAAATTATTTACAAACAGCTTATGCAATTATGGCACAAATGGTTGTAAATGCTTCTCTGGGATGCCCTTTGTTCAGAAATAGCAGACATATATGACTTTGGCGTTGCTTTTTGGTAATTAGAAAGTCGCTAAATGCTGCTGCGCATCACACGTGTATTATGGCTAGCAGTGAAGGGGTTAAATAGGTAGTGTGTAGGGAGCTTGCAGGGTTAATTTTAGCTTTAGTGTAGAGTTCAGCCTCCCACCTGACACATCCCACCCCCTGATCCCTCCCAAACAGCTCCCTTCCCTCCCCCACCCCACTATTGTCCCCGCCATCTTAAGTACTGGCAGAAAGTCTGCCAGTACTAAAATAAAAGATTTTTTTTTTTTTAAAAGAAAAAAAAAAAAGCATATTTACATATGCTGTGTTTAGGATCCCCCCTTAGCCCCCAACCTCCCTGATCCCCCCCAAAACAACTCTCTAAGCCTCCCCCTCTGCCTTATTGGGGGCCATCTTGGGTACTGGCAGCTGTCTGCCAGTACCCATTTTGCACAATCAAAAGTTTATTTCTTTTTTATTTTTGTTATTTTTTCTGTAGTGTAGCTTCCCCCCCCCCCCCACGGACCAACCCCCACCACCTAAATAACGAATAAGGTTGTTTTTTTTTAAATTACTGGTCCCACTTTTATTTTGGGACACTTTTTTCTGTAGTGCAGCGGTCCCCACCCGGTTCCTGCCCTGGCGCGCGCCTGCGCGCGCCCCCTCGTGCACGTGCGCGCGCCCCCGCGCGCGCGCGCCCGGACTTGCACGCCCACGATCCCGCCCCCCTCCACATGACCAGGGCCATCGATGGCCGCCACCCACCTCCCACACCGGCTCCCACCCACCAACGATACCGGCCATCGATGTCCGGTGCAGAGAGGGCCACAGAGTGGCTCTCTCTGCATCGGATGGCCATCTAAGGTTATTGCAGGATGCCTCCATATCGAGGCATCACTGCAATAACCGGAAAGCAGCTGGAAGCGAGCAGGATCGCTTCCAGCTGCTTTCCACACCGAGGACGTGCAGGGTACGTTCTCAGGCATTAACTGCCTTTTTTCTGAGGACGTACCCTGCACGTCCTCAGTCATTAAGGGGTTAAACAACTTTACAATTTACTTCTATCATCTAATTTTCTTTGTTTTGTTGGTACACTTTGTTGAAAAAGGCAAGAAGGTAAGCTCAGGAGTGTGCACGTGTCTGCAGCACAATGTGGCGGTAGTTTTGTAAGAATGTTATACATTAGCAAGAGCACTAGCTGGCAGCATTTTTTCCTGCTATGTAGTGCTCCAGACATGTGCACGCTACCTATTAAAATATCTCTTCAACAAAGAATATCATGAGAATGAAGCAAATTAGATCATAGAAGAAAATTGGAAACTCAAAAAAAGCTATGCTGTGTCAGAATTATTAAATAAAAATTTGGGCTACGAACGCAAATTAGCACTCCCGCTCGTGTGTTAACTTTGCTCGACAGAGGTTTTTTGCACGCGTCTGGTTGCGTTCATATTACAAGTTTAAAGTAAAAAGTTTAAGCATGAGTACTAACTCGATGTGCCCAAAATATATTTCTGTCTATATTTGATGTTTTTTTAGTAAAATATATATCTATACCTAGATATCTATATGATTATATATAGGTATATATAGGTATATATATATATATATATATATATACATACTGTGTATAATTATATATATATATATTTATATATATATATATACACAGTTATATTTATGAATATCTATTTAAAAATAATTAAAACATATTCCACTATGTGAGGAACATTGGACTGTGAAATATTTTACAGTAAACACATAAACACTTTATTAAATATGAATATTGCATAAATATGATTTTTCATGTTCTCAGCTACTTGACTGCAAAAGGCTCCAATGCACATATATATATATATATATATATATATATATATATATATATATATATATATATATATATATATATATATATATATATATATATATATGTATATGTATACATATTTATTGATGTGTTTATATGTGTATGTGTCAGGGGTTTTTCCCTGCTTTGTTTGCCATGTGCTGCTGGCAGCCATTTTACTCACCTTTCTTGCTGAATCTGGTTCAGAGTGTGTGATGCTGCTTATTTCCTGCACGCCCTCTTATGGCCAGACTGTTGTACATCATCTGTGTGAGACAGGTTGCAGTCTCAGAATTGTGATGCCATCACTTATTATTTAAAGGGCCTCTGTTCAGTATGTTTTGCCCTTGCATTGTCTCAGACCTGTTTGTGATTTCCTGTGTATTACCTGGCTGTCTGACGTCCCTCCTGGTTCCTGACTCAGCTTGTCTGACTACTCGCTTTGGCTCCTGATTCGGCTCATCTGATTACTCGCTTTGGCTCCTGATTCGGCTCGTCTGAATACTCGCTTTGACTCCTGGCTTGTTATTTGACTTATGGACTTTTTATTATTTTTGTTATTAATAAAGGTGTGATTATTTTTGCACTTTTTGTCTCAGTCAGATTCCTGGCCCCCTGACATTATGCAAGGGCCATGAATCCTGATGGTGCTAATAATCCACCTTTACCTGCCATCATTTCCAGGATTGAGGAACAGGATCACCGTTTGGATCATTTTGCACTAGCCCTGCAAACCCTACTGACTCACACTGCACATTTGGATCAGAGTGTCACACAAGTTATGGCTGCTCCTGTTTCCGCTGCTGCACCTAGTCCTACCGGGAGCATGTCCAGTTCTGCACCTCTACCTCAATGTTATGGAGGCAATCTAATCAGTGCAGAGGGTTTTTGAACCCGGTGTGCATTTACTTTGAGATGTTACCTCAGGCGTTTCCCTCTGACAGAGCTAAGGTGGGATTTCTCATCTCTTTACTCTCTGACACAGCCCTTGCCTGGGCTAATCCCTTGTGGGAGAATAATAAACCTGTGATTTCTAATTACCCTGAATTTGTGGCCTCCTTTTGAAGGGTATTTGATGTTCCGGCTCGCTCCTCCTCTGCTGTCAAATGACTCATGTCCATTCAGCAAGGTACGAAATCTGTTGCTCAGTATGCCATTGAGTTCTGTACGCTTGCCGCAGAGGTTGGTTGGAACAATGAAGCCCTTGTTGCAGCCTTCTTTCATGGGCTTTCTGATGTGATTAAAGACGAAGTTGCTGCCAGAGATTCACCAGAGGATCTCGAGGCTTTGGTGTCTTTTTTAATCCTAATTGACATCAGACTCAGAGAGAGGCCCTCTTTCAAGGAGCGCTTGCGGAAGCCTCCTGTACCTTTGTCTCCTATGTTGTCGTTCCCACCCATGCCTCCCTCTCCTCCCATGTCTCCTGGTCCCGAGTCACCAGGTACTGCTGTGCCAATGCAGTTGGGATTTACGCGTCTCTCCGCAGCGGAGAGGGCCTTTAGGAGTAGGGGGGGCTCTGTCTCTATTGGGGGTTACAGGGCCACCTTTTAAAGTTTTGTCCTACACGGCCGGTTAAACGCTCGCACCTATGGTCCTGTTGGGGGCAGACCTTGGGTGGTTTATACTCTTCCCCGGAACCACTAAAGAAGAAACCTTTGGTCACAGTTGTCCTTTCCTGGGTGGACTCTTCCATACTCACCCAGGCTCTTGTTGACTCCGGTGCTGCGGGCTATTTCATTGACAGTGCTTTTGTATCACAGCACTCCATTCCTGTATTGCCTTGGTCCATTCCGCTTGCTATTGAGGGCATTGATGGCAGGCCTCTTCAGCCGGCACTCGTTACTCACGAAACCACTCTGTTATCCATGGCTATTGGGACTCTCCATTTTGAAACCGTTCAGTTCCAGGTGATTAACTCTCTGCATTTTCCGGTTGTTCTGGGTTATCTCTGGCTCTAAAAGCACAATCCCAGTCTCTACTGGCGTAGGTCCGAAATTTTGTTGTGGTCTCCGCAATGTATTTCCACTTGTCTTCGGAAACCAGTCAAAGTCCTGTGCACTTCTTTGGTATCTCAATTGCCTGAGGAGTACCGAGAGTTCCATTACATTTTTGACAAGGAGCATGCCGGTACGTTGCCTCCTCACCGGTCTTACGATTGTGCCATAGACCTGCAACCCGGAGCCATTCCTTCTCGGGGCCGTGTTTACCCTCTCTCGGTTGCAGAGAATTGTGCTATGGAGGAATATGTTGCCGATGCTCTGTCACGGGGGATCATCAGCAAATCCTGCTCTCCTGCAGGGTCTGGCTTCTTCTTCATGAAGAAAAAGGGTGGCGAGTTAAGACCATGCACCGATTATAGGGGTCTTAATCGCCTTACCATTAAGAATGCTTACCCTATTCTGCTCATTACGGAACTCTTTGACCGCCTCAAGGTAGCTACGGTCTATTCTAAACTTGATTTGAAAGGAGCATACAATCTCGTTAGGATTAAGGAGGGCCACGAATGGAAAACAGCATTTAACACCAGAGCGGGCATTATGAGTATCTTGTAATGCCTTTTGGCCTATGTAATGCTCCAGCTGTTTTCCATGAATTTATTAATGATGTTCTACGAGATATGTTGCAACAGTGTGTTGTGGTGTACTTAGATGATATCCTAATACACTCATCCACTCTTGAGGCTCATCGTTCTGATGTTACACGGGTACTTCAAAGACTATGTGAGAACGGCCTGTTTTGTAAACTCAAGAAATGTGAGTTAGATTCAAGTAACCTTTCTAGGTTATGTAATCTCCGTTGCAGGGTTCTCCATGGATCCTGACAAGTTGTCTGCAGTCCTGCAGTTGCCTCGCACAGTTGGTCTTCGCTCTATTCAATGTTTTTTGGGCTTTGCCAATAACTATAGGAAGTTTATTAAAAACTTTTCTTCCTTGGTCAAACCTATCACTGACATGACCCGTAAGGAGAAAGATCTACTCCATTGATCACCTACTGCCAATAAGGCTTTTGAGAGTCTTAAGACTGCCTTTGCTGCCGCTCCAGTTCTGGCTCATCCTAACCCTGTCCTGCCTTTTGTTCTTGAGGTCGATGCGTCTGAGACTGGAGTAGGTGCCCTCTTGTCTCAACGTCCTATGCCTGACGGTTCCTTGCATCTGTGCGGTTTCTTCTCTAATAAATTGTCTCCTGTGGAGTGCAATTATGAAATTGGCAACATGGAATTACTGGTCATAATTTTGGCACTCAAGGAATGGAGGAACCTTCTCGAGGGTACTAGCGTACCAGTGCTCATTCTTATTGACCACAAGAATTTGACTTATCTATCAGAAGCAAAATGTTTGTCGCCCAGACAGGCCAGATGGGCACTATTTTTGTCTCGGTTTTATTATGTGGCCTCCTACCTGCCTGGTAGTAAGAATGTTAGGGCTGATGCCCTCTCTCGTCAATTTTCGCCTCTGTCCAAGGAGGAGTCTGTACCTATTCCAGTTATACCTCCTGATTAAATATTTTGGCCACCATACGTACTAATTTGACTTCTCCCTTAGGTGAGGAGATCCTGGCTGCACAAACCAATGCACCTCCTGAGAAACCTAGTGGTAAGTGCTTTATACCTGAGAATCTTCTAACTAAACTATTGCACACTTACCACTATCCTAAAGCCGCAGGTCACCCGGGCAAGAACCAAATGATTTGGTCTGTCACTCGACAATTCTGGTGGCCAGGTCTTCATTCTGATGTTGCTGCGTATGTTGCCTCCTACTCAGTCTGTGCACAGAATAAGACTCCTCGACTTCTACCTGTGGGTCTTCTTCAACCTATTGCTAATGGTGAGCATCCTTTGACACATCTTTCCATGGACTTCATTGTCGAACTCCCTGTTTCCAATGGCAATACTGTTATCCTAATGGTGGTTGACCGTTTTTCTAAAATGTCACATTGCATTCCCTTGAAGAAGTTGCCAACTGCTCAGGAGCTTGCTTCAATTTTTGCCCAGGAAGTCTTACGTTTACATCGGTTTCCCAAGGAGATAGTCTCGGACCGGGGTAGCCAGTTTGTCTTCAGATTTTGGTGTTCCTTTTGTGCTCAAATGGGGATCCAACTTTCCTTCTTCTCGGCATATCACCCTCAATCCAATGGGGCTGCGGAATGGTATAATCAAGTTCTGGAACAGTTCCTCCATTGCTATGTCTCAGACCACCACAATAATTGGTCTGAACTGTTACCTTGGGCAGAGTTCGCTCGTAATAGTGCTATTAGTGCTTCCTCCCAGTTATCCCCATTCATGGTGAATAATGGGTTTCTACCATCCTTGTTGCCCGATTCATTCACGTCTCAGGGAATTCCGGCTTTGGAGGAGCATCTCCAGCAACTCCGTGCCACGTGGGTGCAGATTCAGGATTGCCTTCATCATTCTATGCAGCGCCAAGAGTTCCAGGCTGATCGTAGGCATCTGCCTGAGCCTTCCTACCAGGTTGGTGAGAGGGTTCGGCTGTCCTCCCGCAACTTGAACCTTCGTGTGCCTTCCAATAAACTGTCTCCCTGTTATGTTGGTCCTTTTTGGATACTATGACGGGTCAATCCTGTGGCCTATGCTCTTGACCTTCCTCCTGCAATGCGCACTTCCAATATTTTTCATGTCTCCCTCTTGAAACCATTGGTTTGTAATCGGTTTACCACTATGTTGCCTCGTCCCCGTCCTATCTTTGTTGACAACCATGAAGAATATATATGAGGTCAGCAGCATTATTGACTCTCGTATGTCCAGGGGTTGCTTACAGTATTTGGTTCACTGGAGGGGTTACAGTACGGAGAAGCGTTCATGGGTTCTCTCCTCTGATGTGAATGCTCCCGTCCTCCTCCGTGCCTTCCATGCCCATTTCCCCAATAAGCCTTTTGTCCTCCTGCGGGGGAGGGGTTATTGAGGGGAGGGTACTGTCAGGGTTTTTTCCCTGCTTTGTTTGCCATGTGCTGCTGGCAGTCATTTTACTCACCTTTCTTGCTGAATCTGGTTCAGAGTGTGTGATGCTGCTCATTTCCTGCACGCCCTGTTATGGCCAGACTGTTGTACATCATCCGTGTGAGATAGGTTGCAGTCTCAGAATTGTGATGTCATCACTTATTATTTAAAGGGCCTCTGTTCAGTATGTTTTGCCCTTGCATTGTCTCAGACCTGTTTGTGAGTTCCTGTGTATTACCTGGCTGTCTGACGTCCCTCCTGGTTCCTGACTCGGCTTGTCTGACTACTCACTTTGGCTCCTGATTCGGCTCGTCTGATTACTCGCTTTGGCTCCTGACTTAGCTTGTCTGACTACCAGCTCTGGTTTTGACTCCTGGCTTATTATTTGACTTATGGACTTTTTATTATTTTTGTTATTAATAAAGGTGTGATTATCTTTGCACTTCTTGTCTCAGTTGTGCCATTGGAAGGAGGAAACAAAATGGTTTTCAAGTGATCAAGGCTACTGAATTACATAAATACAAAAATCATACAAAAATCTGAGCAAACTCATTTGAAAACCATATTAAAAGTGGATTAATTACTTATTAATTGGAATTATGTTAAACCAGAGAAATAGACTGGATTTTTTTTAAATCTTTCTTTCTTATTTTATTTGAAGTTCTCTTTTTTTTGGGGGGGGGGGGGGGCGGGTTCTAGGCAAAGACCAATGCTGATAAATATATTTTTAACAAAATGTTGATATCAATTAAACGGTTTGCTTTTACAATAATTCATATGCTTACCATTTTGGTGATATTTGTCTTAAATTAAAACAATCACATTAAAAAAAAAACTTTATATTAATTGCACTTAAAGGGACACTGAGCCCAATTTTTTTCTTTCATGATTCAGATAGAGCATGCGATTTTAAGTAACTTTCTAATTTACTCCTATTATCAATTTTTCCTCGTTCTAAGAAGGCATCTAACCTAAGGAGCCAGACAATTTTTTGGTTCAGACCTCTGGACAGCACTTGCTTATTGGTGGGTGAATTTATCCACCAATCAGCAAGAACAACCCAGGTTGTTCAACAAAAATGGGCCAGCATCTAAACTTACATTCTTGATTTTCAAATAAAGATACCAAGAGAATGAATGAAGAAAATTTGATAATAGGAGAAAATTAGAAAGATGCTTAAAATTGCATGCTCTATCTGAATCACAAAAGAAAAAATGTGGGTTCAGTGTCCCTTTAATTAAGAAACAACATTTAGCATAGTAGGCATAAACTGCTGAAAAGAAAGAAATATAACACAATTTACAGAAGTGGAACCAGATTTTCTGTTAGTCATCAAGGAGAAAAATAATGAGTGTGACTTGTATCCTCAAAATGTTTTTCAAATCCCTGACCACTTATTATCAACAATTGTTTCAAAGTTTGCCTTCATTTATATAGCTTCACAATACATCATTTTCATTTATTACAGGGACAAAAACATTTATCCAAATTGCCTGGGACTGGAAAAAGTTTGGATTTCATGATAATTTGGATTTTGGAATATTTGCATCTGTAAAATGGGACAGTTTGGAGTGGGGGGGTGGGACTTAAGTGTAAACAACAACTAATTATGTAATTTAGGCAATATTTACATGTCGTAATACAGCTTATACATGTAACTTAATATATAATTAATAATTATAATTTTTAATACTTTTGTATACATAGTACAATCCGAAAGATAGTTCAGTACTGTAATCAGAAAGGTAGTAACTGTTTTAAATAAATATAGACTATTATTTGCATTTTAGAGCACAAAAACCAAACTAAAGATGCAGGCAGAGAAGATTTTGACTTATTGGCAGGGGAAATCAACTTTTTTCTTTCATTAGCTAAGGAAGGAAAGTAATAAAAGGGATATTTAACCCAATTTTTTTCTTTCATATTTCAGATAACACATACAATGTTAATCAAATTTCCAATTTACTTCAATTATCAAATTTGCTGCATTCCTTTGGTATTCTTTGTTGAAGAAGCAGCAATTCACTACAGGAAGCTAGCGGAACACATATGTTGAACCAATTACAAAAGACATATATACGAGAAGCAACAAATCCACAGCTAGCTCCCAATAGAACATTACTGCTACTGAGCCTAGTTGATATTTTCTTTAACAAAAGCATGCCAAGAAAACAAACCAAATTAGATAATAGAATTGAATTGGAAATTTGTTTCAAATTGTATCCTCTAGCTGAATCGTGAAAGAAAATTTTGTGTTTCATGTCCCTTTAAGATTCTGATGACTAGTTTTAAAATGTAAGGACAGATATTTTTTTTTTAATCAAAGAAAACTATGCTGTGAAATTAGGGGGACAGTAAAATAATATACTATTCAAAACTGAAATGTATTTAAGTGTATTTCAATTTTGAAAAAAAGTATTTTTACAAAATACTAGTAATAGCAAAAATGTTTCAGACAAAACCTATCATTATTTCAATGACATGGGAACGTAAGCTCTGAGTGTTTCTTGTACCTGTATTCAAACATCACACTGGCTTAGAGGGCTGGTGTTGTTGTGTAAGAGATGAGTTTGCTTTGTGCAAGACATCACTGACTTGCTGAGCAGGCGCAGCATTTGAAAGAAAGTGCATAGGGCAGTCACAGGCAATTGTATAGAAAACAAAATATACCCCAGTATTAGCAGAGATGGGCTACAGCCAAAAAGGATAATGGGCTCAATGATTTAAAGATTATTATAGTATTGCTATGTTGTAAAAAAATGTTATAAAGAGATCAAATTATTGTTTGAAGGTCTCGCAAAGCGGCTGTTTAGTACACTTTACTGTGTGATGCAGAATCCTGTTCGATACAGTGAAAATGGGCTTCTGCAAGAAACCCCATTTATAATACTTAGTTTTACAGAGTTTGCAAACTGTAAATCAGGTTTTTATTTAAAATTAAAATATTTCTAACATGGAAACTATTGGGACAATGGATTTGGGCCAAACAGAAGTTCTTTCTGTAGAGAATGGACTTTACTTGTATATATACCCTAAGACAAGTTATGGACTAAACAGACACTGAATAATTATTCCTTATTTAATTGTAACACTGCAACACAATTTCTACATTATATGAGTCAAAATCCATTTACAATTGTATTCTTTATTCAAATGTAACTTATTTGAAAAAGCATAAACATAATATAAAAATGAACAGTTAAAAATATCTATTCAATGTATGACTAAAATAATTAATTTAAAAAATGAATATCTAGAGAACAACTATGACCCAGAATGCCCCTGAGCCACATATATAAATTTGCGAATGGTGATTGGATTATATGTATGCGTACCTGATTGGCTCACAAAGCGGCAAGGGGGGCGGGTCTAAGTACATGACAATGTGGAGTTAATTTAAAAGTAAAATGGTTTAAAGGAAAAGTAAAGTCATAATTAGAGATTCAATTTTAAACAACTTTCCAGTTAACTTCTATTATTTAATTTGCTTCCTTCTCTTGTTATCATTTGCTGAAAGGTTTATCTAGGTAAGCTCAAGAGCAGCAAAGAACATAGGTTCTAGCTGCTGATTGGTGGCTGCATATATATACCGCTTGTCATTGGCTCACCTATGTATTCAGTTAGAAACCAGTAGGGCATTGCTGCTCCTTCAACAAATGATACCAAGATAATGACAAATTTGATAATAGAAGTAAAATTGAAAGTTGTTTAAAATTGGATGTTCTACCTAAATCATGAAATAAAATTTGGGGCTTCATGTCCCTTTAAGGAAAATATATTGTATACATTGTTTCTCTAAAATATAGTTTAATTGCATTTTGTATTGTTTTACATTTTTCTGTGGTCCAGTAGACTACAGTGAGGAAAAGTTGGCTCTCCTGCTGTATAAATTTTTCTTTTTCCTCTCTTTTTGACTAAAGTCCACCGTGTGAAAAATGCACTTGTCCATATATATGCTCCCTTCCCCCCAATGGTCAGTACATGACATTCCTGAATGTTAAAGCGATTGAATAAAATGTTCTGCATCAACAGAAATCAAAGCCAGGTCCTGCTGTCTTAAATCAGCAAACTCATTCTGTCTATTATTCACTGCAATGTGACAGTATTATGTAAAACCACATGGAAAGACTCTTTTTGTCTTTTTTTCTACCCTGAGGCTCTCCTTACAATTATTTTCCCCATAATTACACAGTAGTCTTTGCACTTGATTTTTTATTTTTTTTTGCATACTGGACAAGGGATATTTTTTTCAGATTCTGGGAGATATTTATTGTCACACTTTTCAGATTCCTCTGAAATTAAAGGGACAGTCAAGTAAAAAAAAAAACTTTCATGATTTAAATAGGGCATGTAATTTTAAACAACTTTCCAATTTACTTTTATTACCAATTTTGCGTTGTTCTCTTGATATTCTTAGTTGAAAGCTAAATCTAGGAGGTTCATAAGCTAATTTCTTTCGCCTAGATTTAGAGTTTTGCGTTAGAAGGGGTGCGCTAGCTACGCGTGCTTTTTTTCCCCCCGCACCTTTTAAATACCGCTGGTATTTAGAGTTCACAGAAGGACTGCGTTAGGCTCCAAAAAGGGAGCGTACAGGCATATTTACCGCCACTGCAACTCTCAATACCAGCGGTGCTTACGGACGCGGCCAGCTTCAAAAACGTGCTCGTGCACGATTCCCCCATAGGAAACAATGGGGCATTTGGAGCTGAAAAAGAACCTAACACCTGCAAAAAAGCAGCGTTCAGCTCCTAACGCAGCCCCATTGTTTCCTATGGGGAAACACTTCCTATGTCTGCACCTAACACCCTAACATAACCCTGAGTCTAAACACCCCTAACCTTACACTTATTAACCCCTAAACTGCCGCCCCCGCTATCGCTGACCCCTGCATATTATTTTTAACCCCTAATCTGCCGCCCCGTACACCGCCGCAACCTACGTTATCCCTATGTACCCCTAATCTGCTGCTTATTTTATTGCATTTGATTTTATTGCACTATGTCTATTTTCTGTACACTTTTTTAGGTACAGGAGGATATCCCATTACATTTGATAACCTTTTAAGAAGAGGAACATCAACCCAGCACTTTCTACACTCACATTTGGAATACTTGGAATTATATACACTTTTTTTGGAGCAATTTGGACTTTATTTATTTCACCAGGATTTTGAATCCTTTTTTATGACACATTTTTTATGACACATTTTTTACCACACCTTTTTTATATACACACATTTTTATACACACTTTTTAGGTGTACACCTCACGAGAATTATTCACTATCACATATATTACATTCCTTCCATATGGGTTGCTGATCACAACTCATATATTTTTTATATATTTTTATTTATTTTTTCATCTTTTCAAAAAATATTTAATATATTTTATATTTTTTATATTTTTTACATTTTTTCACCTTTTTGATTTTTACACCAACTTTGGACATATTATCATTTTTATTTTTTATTTTTTTTGGATATTAACCTTGAACATTTGCTTTGGACATTTTGATATGGGACTTAAAGGGACAGTTTACTCAAAAATTTTCTCCCCTTTAATTTGTTCCCAATGATCCACTTTACCTGCTGGAGTGTATTAAATTGTTTACAAGTAGCTCCTTTACCCTTATATTGGCATTTGAAATTGTTGATTTAGCATGTGGTATCCCCACCTATTCTGAAAGTTTGTGGCCGCGCGTACCAGCTATAGATAAGCTTTGTAAACACAGCCAGCAGAAGAAACTTCACTCCCAGTGCGATATAGCAGAGATAAGGTAATAAAATGTTGCTTTTCCATTGTTCTCTCAAAGTACTGGTGATTGTTTTAAGGACAGATATAAGATAAAGAAGCAGGTATATTTGCACAATGTGATAAAGTAATGAGATCGGATTATACCTACAAACTCAACCCATTTTATTAGGTTGTGGCTTCAAAACACAAAATCAGAGCTTTAATATACACAAATAACTCTTAAAAAGCTAATTTTCATTAATTTTTTACTCTGCAGTTGGTAAAAAAAGCAATTGTAAACACATAAAGGGAAAAACTATTTTACAGTATACTGTCCTTTTAAACACTTGTATGTTACATAGGACATAACTTCTTGGACATTGTATGGGGCAATCCATTAGATTGTTGAATCTATTTTTAACTGTATTTTTAACTGTCAGTTTATGTTAATAAAATGTTTGTTTAATACATTTTAATATCACATCCTATATATATATATATATTTTGTTTTTAATCTTTTACCTTTTAAGTACTTTTTCACATGGTTTTATATATATTCTTTGTGTAACACAATATTATATATTAACCTTTATGTATACACATTCCTAGTCGTGGACACCATCTTTAGCAACCCAACCCTCATCTGAGGGTAGTGTAGCGCTGTATCTTGGCATTTCTTTTTACTCTTAACTTTTGGAGTCTGGTTGGGAGACTCCGCCTATATCAGATATAGCTTGTATGGTATTATTGTGGCGCTGATAGATATACATTCATTTGAACCCCTAATCTGCTGCCCCTAACACCGCCGACCCCTACATAATATTTATTAACCCCTAATCTGCCCCCCCCACCTAACTACACTTGTTAACCCCTAATCTGCCGACCGGACCTCACCGCTACTCTAATAAAGTTATTAACCCCTAATCCGCCTCACTCCCGCCTCAAAAACCCTATAATAAATAGTATATAAATAGTATTAACCCCTAATCTGCCCTCCATAACATCGCCGACACCTGCCTACAATTATTAACCCCTAATCTGCCGACCGGACCTCGCCGCTACTCTAATAAATGTATTAACCCCTAAAGCTAAGTCTAACCCTAACCCTAACACCCCCCTAAATTAAATATAATTTTAATCTAACGAAATAAAATAAATCTTATTAAATAAATTATTCCTATTTAAAGCTAAATACTTACCTGTAAAATAAACCATAATATAGCTAAAATATAACTAATAATTATATTGTAGCTATTTTAGGATTAATATTTATTTTACAGGCAACTTTGTATTTATTTTAAACAGGTAGAATAGCTATTAAATAGTTAATAACTATTTAATAGTTACCTAGTTAAAATAATTACAAAATTACCTGTAAAATAAATCCTAACCTAAGTTACATTTTAACCTAACACTACACTATCAATAAATAAATTAAATAAACTATCTACAATTATATCAACTAAACTAAATTACAAAAACAAACAAACACTAAATTACAGAAAAAAACAAACACTAAATTACAAAAAATAAAAAAAGATTACAAGAATTTTAAACTAATTACACCTACTCTAAGCCCCCTAAAAAAATAACAAAGCCCCCCAAAATAAAAAAATGCCCTACCCTATTCTAAAATAAAAATTGTAAAGCTCTTTTACCTTACCAGCCATTAAAAGGGCCTTTTGCGGGGCATGCCCCAAAGAATTCTGCTCTTTTGCCTGTAAAAAAAACATACAATACCCCCCCAACATTACAACCCACCACCCACATACCCCTAATCTAACCCAAACCCCCCTTAAATAAACCTAACACTAAGCCCCTGAAGATCTCCCTACCTTGTCTTCACCACGCCGGGTATCACCGATCCGTCCAGAAGAGGGTCTGAAGTCTTCCTCCTATCTGGCAAGAAGAGCTCCTCCAGAGGGTCCGAAGTCTTCCTCCTATACGGGCAGAAGAGGACATCCGGACCGGCAGACATCTTCATCCAAGCGGCATCTTCTATCTTCTTCCATCCGGCGCGGAGCGGGACCATCTTCAAGCAGCCGACGCGGAGCCATCCTTCTACACCAACGGACTAACGACGAATGAAGGTTCCTTTAAGGGACGTCATCCAAGATGGCGTCCCTCGAATTCCGATTGGCTGATAGGATTCTATCAGCCAATCGGAATTAAGGTAGGAAAAATCTGATTGGTTGATTGAATCAGCCAATCAGATTCACGTTCAATCGGATTGAGCTTGCATTCTATTGGCTGATCGGAACAGCCGGAACAGAGATAATAGAGTGGCGGCGATGTGGGGGGGCCTCGGTTTAGGGGTACATAGGTAGTTTATGGGTGTTAGTGTACTTTAGAGCACAGTAGTTAAGAGTTTTATGAACCGGCGTTAGCCCAGAAAGCTCTTAACTCCTGGCTTTTTCCTGCGGCTGGAGTCTTGTCGTTAGATTTCTAACGCTCACTTCAGCCAAGACTCTAAATACCGGCGTTAGACAGATCCCATTGAAAAGATAGGATACGCAATTGGCGTAAGGGGATCTGCGGTATGAAAAAGTTGCGGCTGGAAAGTGAGCGTTAGACCCTTTCCTGGCTGACTCTAAATACCAGCGGGCGGTAAAAACCAGCGTTAGGACCCCCTAACGCTGGTTTTGACGGCTAACGCAGAACTCTAAATCTAGGTGTTAGACTTTGAAGGCCACCTCTAATCTGAAAGAATTATGAGTTTTTCACCACTAGAGGGCGTTAGTTCATGTGTTTCATATAGATAACATTGAGCTCAGGCACGTGAAGCTCCTAGGAGCAAGCACTGATTGGCTAAAAATGCAAGTCTGTCAAAAGAACTGAAATAAGGGGGCAGTTTGCAGAGCCATAGATACAAGGTAATCACAGAGGTAAAAAGTATATTATTATAACTGTGTTGGTTATGCAAAATTGGGGAATGGGTAATAAAGGCATTATCTACCTTTTTAAACAACAACAATTCTGGTGTTTACTGTCCCTTTAAGCATTTTGAGTAAAAATATGTTCTTATGGTGTTTGTGACATACACTTTATATATACATATAGATAACTGTATCTTAGATATTTAATAAATAAATAAATATATATATATATATATATATATATATATATTAGATTTGATAGTCAGATTGTGTTGAGATAACCTCCTAATCAAATAATGAGTTTAAAATCTGAATGTACAAGAGAACTGCAATTAGATGTCTGTCCTCAAATATTATAAACAGGAAGCAGCTGGGACAGGATGTCAGTAATGCAACAAGTTGCTGTTTTGCATTGTTCAAAAAAGCAGTATATGTAATATATATATTCAATTACAAACTTTAAAGGGACAGTCAAGTAAAAAAATGTAACTTTTATGATTCAGATAGGGCACGTAATTCAAAACAACTTTTCAATTCACTTTTATCATCAAAGTTCTCCTGGTATTCTTAGTTGAAAGCATAACCTAGGTAGGCTCATATGCTAATTTTTAAGCCCTTGAAGGCCGCCTCTTATTTCAATACATTTGACAGTTTTCACAGCTAGAGGGGAACTGTGTGCTCCATGTAAATATACAGGGAGTGCAGAATTATTAGGCAAGTTGTATTTTTGAGGATTAATTTTATTATTGAACAACAACCATGTTCTCAATGAACCCAAAAAACTCATTAATATCAAAGCTGAATATTTTTGGAAGTAGTTTTTAGTTTGTTTTTAGTTTTAGCTATTTTAGGGGGATATCTGTGTGTGCAGGTGACTATTACTGTGCATAATTATTAGGCAACTTAACAAAAAACAAATATATACCCATTTCAATTATTTATTTTTACCAGTGAAACCAATATAACATCTCAACATTCGCAAATATACATTTCTGACATTCAAAAACAAAACAAAAACAAATCAGTGACCAATATAGCCACCTTTCTTTGCAAGGACACTCAAAAGCCTGCCATCCATGGATTCTGTCAGTGTTTTGATCTGTTCACCATCAACATTGCATGCAGCAGCAACCACAGCCTCCCAGACACTGTTCAGAGAGGTGTACTGTTTTCCCTCCTTGTAAATCTCACATTTGATGATGGACCACAGGTTCTCAATGGGGTTCAGATCAGGTGAACAAGGAGGCCATGTCATTAGATTTTCTTCTTTTATACCCTTTCTTGCCAGCCACGCTGTGGAGTACTTGGACGCGTGTGATGGAGCATTGTCCTGCATGAAAATCATGTTTTTCTTGAAGGATGCAGACTTCTTCCTGTACCACTGCTTGAAGAAGGTGTCTTCCAGAAACTGGCAGTAGGACTGGGAGTTGAGCTTGACTCCATCCTCAACCCGAAAAGGCCCCACAAGCTCATCTTTGATGATACCAGCCCAAACCAGTACTCCACCTCCACCTTGCTGGCGTCTGAGTCGGACTGGAGCTCTCTGCCCTTTACCAATCCAGCCACGGGCCCATCCATCTGGCCCATCAAGACTCACTCTCATTTCATCAGTCCATAAAACCTTAGAAAAATCAGTCTTGAGATATTTCTTGGCCCAGTCTTGACGTTTCAGCTTGTGTGTCTTGTTCAGTGGTGGTCGTCTTTCAGCCTTTCTTACCTTGGCCATGTCTCTGAGTATTGCACACCTTGTGCTTTTGGGCACTCCAGTGATGTTGCAGCTCTGAAATATGGCCAAACTGGTGGCAAGTGGCATCTTGGCAGCTGCACGCTTGACTTTTCTCAGTTCATGGGCAGTTATTTTGCGCCTTGGTTTTTCCACACGCTTCTTGCGACCCTGTTGACTATTTTGAATGAAACGCTTGATTGTTCGATGATCACGCTTCAGAAGCTTTGCAATTTTAAGAGTGCTGCATCCCTCTGCAAGATATCTCACTATTTTTTACTTTTCTGTCAAGTCCTTCTTTTGACCCATTTTGCCAAAGGAAAGGAAGTTGCCTAATAATTATGCACACCTGATATAGGGTGTTGATGTCATTAAACCACACCCCTTCTCATTATAGAGATGCACATCACCTAATATGCTTAATTGGTAGTAGGCTTTCGAGCCTATACAGCTTGGAGTAAGACAACATGCATAAAGAGGATGATGTGGTCAAAATACTCATTTGCCTAATAATTCTGCACTCCCTGTATATGTATATGCTGATATACATATATATTTATGTGTTAGTATGTGTATATACACAACACATAAATATATATGTATATAAGCATACATAATTCTATTTGCTGCCCATCACTGCGCAACTTATCCTCTTCACTGCGCTAGTTCCCATGTCGTGTCTCACGGCATGAGAACAAGGTTCCCATTGGAGCCTATGGAAGCGTGCTCTTATGAGCGCAAAGTTTCCATGCAATGCAAATGCAAGGTCTCGTTCACATTGTACCTCACTTGTAATACCAGTGCACATTTTTGTGCGCTGGTATTACTAAGTTGAACGTAAATATCACTTTTGCAGATGCGATATTTTGCGCTCAACTTGTAATCTAGCCCAATATCGATAAGCTGAGTTCTCTGTGCATATTTCAGACCAGTGCTGATATTATTGATTTCATATTTCTTCTTATGGCCTTGTGTTCAGCTCAGAATCACAAGTTAATTTCTGAGAGAACTGCAATTAGATGTCTGTCCTCAAATATTATAAACAGGAAGCAGCTGGGACAGGATGTCAGTAATGCAACAAGTTGCTGTTTTGCATTGTTCAAAAAAGCAGTATATGTAATATATATATTCAATTACAAACTTTAAAGGGACAGTCAAGTAAAAAAATGTAACTTTTATGATTCAGATAGGGCACGTAATTCAAAACAACTTTTCAATTCACTTTTATCATCAAAGTTCTCCTGGTATTCTTAGTTGAAAGCATAACCTAGGTAGGCTCATATGCTAATTTTTAAGCCCTTGAAGGCCGCCTCTTATTTCAATACATTTGACAGTTTTCACAGCTAGAGGGGAACTGTGTGCTCCATGTAAATATACAGGGAGTGCAGAATTATTAGGCAAGTTGTATTTTTGAGGATTAATTTTATTATTGAACAACAACCATGTTCTCAATGAACCCAAAAAACTAATTAATATCAAAGCTGAATATTTTTGGAAGTAGTTTTTAGTTTGTTTTTAGTTTTAGCTATTTTAGGGGGATATCTGTGTGTGCAGGTGACTATTACTGTGCATAATTATTAGGCAACTTAACAAAAAACAAATATATACCCATTTCAATTATTTATTTTTACCAGTGAAACCAATATAACATCTCAACATTCGCAAATATACATTTCTGACATTCAAAAACAAAACAAAAACAAATCAGTGACCAATATAGCCACCTTTCTTTGCAAGGACACTCAAAAGCCTGCCATCCATGGATTCTGTCAGTGTTTTGATCTGTTCACCATCAACATTGCATGCAGCAGCAACCACAGCCTCCCAGACACTGTTCAGAGAGGTGTACTGTTTTCCCTCCTTGTAAATCTCACATTTGATGATGGACCACAGGTTCTCAATGGGGTTCAGATCAGGTGAACAAGGAGGCCATGTCATTAGATTTTCTTCTTTTATACCCTTTCTTGCCAGCCACGCTGTGGAGTACTTGGACGCGTGTGATGGAGCATTGTCCTGCATGAAAATCATGTTTTTCTTGAAGGATGCAGACTTCTTCCTGTACCACTGCTTGAAGAAGGTGTCTTCCAGAAACTGGCAGTAGGACTGGGAGTTGAGCTTGACTCCATCCTCAACCCGAAAAGGCCCCACAAGCTCATCTTTGATGATACCAGCCCAAACCAGTACTCCACCTCCACCTTGCTGGCGTCTGAGTCGGACTGGAGCTCTCTGCCCTTTACCAATCCAGCCACGGGCCCATCCATCTGGCCCATCAAGACTCACTCTCATTTCATCAGTCCATAAAACCTTAGAAAAATCAGTCTTGAGATATTTCTTGGCCCAGTCTTGACGTTTCAGCTTGTGTGTCTTGTTCAGTGGTGGTCGTCGTTCAGCCTTTCTTACCTTGGCCATGTCTCTGAGTATTGCACACCTTGTGCTTTTGGGCACTCCAGTGATGTTGCAGCTCTGAAATATGGCCAAACTGGTGGCAAGTGGCATCTTGGCAGCTGCACGCTTGACTTTTCTCAGTTCATGGGCAGTTATTTTGCGCCTTGGTTTTTCCACACGCTTCTTGCGACCCTGTTGACTATTTTGAATGAAACGCTTGATTGTTCGATGATCACGCTTCAGAAGCTTTGCAATTTTAAGAGTGCTGCATCCCTCTGCAAGATATCTCACTATTTTTTACTTTTCTGTCAAGTCCTTCTTTTGACCCATTTTGCCAAAGGAAAGGAAGTTGCCTAATAATTATGCACACCTGATATAGGGTGTTGATGTCATTAAACCACACCCCTTCTCATTATAGAGATGCACATCACCTAATATGCTTAATTGGTAGTAGGCTTTCGAGCCTATACAGCTTGGAGTAAGACAACATGCATAAAGAGGATGATGTGGTCAAAATACTCATTTGCCTAATAATTCTGCACTCCCTGTATATGTATATGCTGATATACATATATATTTATGTGTTAGTATGTGTATATACACAACACATAAATATATATGTATATAAGCATACATAATTCTATTTGCTGCCCATCACTGCGCAACTTATCCTCTTCACTGCGCTAGTTCCCATGTCGTGTCTCACGGCATGAGAACAAGGTTCCCATTGGAGCCTATGGAAGCGTGCTCTTATGAGCGCAAAGTTTCCATGCAATGCAAATGCAAGGTCTCGTTCACATTGTACCTCACTTGTAATACCAGTGCACATTTTTGTGCGCTGGTATTACTAAGTTGAACGTAAATATCACTTTTGCAGATGCGATATTTTGCGCTCAACTTGTAATCTAGCCCAATATCGATAAGCTGAGTTCTCTGTGCATATTTCAGACCAGTGCTGATATTATTGATTTCATATTTCTTCTTATGGCCTTGTGTTCAGCTCAGAATCACAAGTTAATTTCTGATCAGTAGCTGAATTTTACTTAGGGCTCAGTTTATCATACAGTGGGCATATAAGGTACACAGAAAGGAACCTGCCCACATTTACCATTGTACAGGCAAATAATTGTGCAGTCATGCCCCCATAGGGTCAGCTCCAGGTCTAACTTTTGGTCAGGACGAGATGGGCACCCACTCTGAGACCTGTGTTTAGGGGGAACCACACTCTCAGGGGAGAGGATATGAGAAGGGGCAATGCACATCTTGTATTTAATTTATGCATATGTGTTTATGGTATCAGGAGGCTGGGTATAATATACAGTATCTCACAAAAGTGAGTACACCCCTCACATTTTTGTAAATATTTTATTATATATTTTCATGTGACAACACTGAAGAAATGACACTTTGCTACAATGTAAAGTAGTGAGTGTACAGCCTGTATAACAGTGTTAATTTTCTTTCCCCTCAAAATAACTCAACACACAGCCATTAATGACTAAACCGTTGACAACAAAAGTGAGTACACCCCTAAGTGGAAATGTCCAAATTGGGCCCAATTAGCCATTTTCCCTCCCCGGTGTCTTGTGACTTGTTAGTGTTACAAGGTCTCAGGTGTGAATAGGGAACAGGTGTGTTAAATTTGATTTTATCGCTCTCACACTCTCTCATACTGGTCACTGGAAGTTCAACATGACACCTCATGGCAAAGAACTCTCTGAGGATCTGAAAAAAAGAATTGTTGCTCTACATAAAGATGGCCTAGGCTATAAGAAGATTGCCAAGACCCTGAAACTGAGCTGTAGCACGGTGGGCAAGACCATACAGCAGTTTCATAGGACAGGTTCCACTCAGAACAGGCCTCGCCATGGTTGACCAAAGAAGTTTGGTGCGCATGCTCAGTGTCATATCCAGAGGTTGTCTTTGGGAAATAGACATATGAGTGCTGCCAGCATTGCTACAGAGGTTGAAGGGGTGGTGGGTCAGACTGTCAGTGCTCAGACCATAAGCCGTACACTGCATCAAATCGGTTTGCATGGCTGTCGTCCCAGAAGGAAGCCTCTTCTAAAGATGATACACAAGAAAGCCCACAAACAGTTTGCTGAAGACAAGCAGACTAAGGACATGGATTACTGGAACCATGTCCTGTGGTTCGATGAGACCAAGATAAATTTATTTGGTTCAGACGGTGTAAAGCGTGTGTGGCAGCAACCAGGTGAGGAGTACAAAGACAAGTGTGTCTTACCTACAGTCAAGCATGGTGGTGGGAGTGTCATGGTCTGGGCCTGCATGAGTGGTGCCAGCACTGGGGAGCTACAGTTTATTGAGGGAACCATGAATGTCAACATATATTGTGACATACTGAAGCAGAGCATGATCCTCTCCCTTCGGAGACTGGGCCACAGGGCAGTATTGAAATATGAAAATGACCCCAAACACACCTCCAAGACGACCACTGACTTGCTAAAGAAGCTGAGGGTAAAGGTGATGGACTGGCCAAGCATGTCTCCAGACCTAAACCCAATTGAGCATCTGTGGGGCATCCTCAAATGGAAGGTGGGGGAGCGCAAGGTCTTTAACATCCACCAGCTCATGATGTCGTCATGGAGGAGTGGAAGAGGACTCCAGTGACAACCTGTGAAGCTCTGGTGAACTCCAAGCCCAAGAGGGTTAAGGCAGTGCTGGAAAATAATGGTGGCCACGCAAAATATTGACACTTTGGGCCCAATTTGGAAATTTCCACTTAGGCGTGTACTCACTTTTGTTGCCAACGGTTTAGACATTAATGGCTGTGTGTTCAGTTATTTTGAGGGGACAGCAAATTTACACTGTTATACAGGCTGTACACTCACTACTTTACATTGTAGCAAAGTGTCATTTCTTCAGTGTTGTCACATGAAAAGATATAATAAAATATTTACAAAAATGTGAGGGGTGTACTCACTTTTGTGAGATATTGTATATTGTTTTTCTGTATATAGGACACACTAAATATTGGTAGAGGGTTTGACCATACATGAGGCAGGGCATGCAGGGGGAGGGGCTGGGCTGAGAGGCCAACAAATTATCTTGCCCAGGGTCCCACAAATCCTGAGGGGGGCCCTGGCCAGCTCTATAATGGGTCCTGGTGAGACCATGGGACCCAGGCAACACTTAACTTGGGCAGCGCCTGGGGAAGAGTATTGTTGCCTAGGATAATATAGAAGTTCTCAAGTCACTTGTACATATCTATGTTTGCATTTTACCTTTAAGATGACAATGCTGTGCAATGGTTGGATTTAGACTGTGGTGGAAAGAGAGTTGGAGGGGGGGGGCGTTATTTTATTCTCTGATCCAGGCAGTGCATTATCAGTGCAATTCCTTGAGCCGGACCTGTGTCCACCCATGTATTTTCATTACCGCATCAAGGGATATAACCAAAGCATACTAGGTTCTTAAAGCATAAAAGTTTTATGGAGATGTTCTAGGAAAACACACCATTTGGCAGATACGATAATAACATACATAGTCCATATATTTCATTTACAGCTTCTCATTTTCCACTATAATGGCCCTTTAAAGGGATATGAAAACCCCAAAATATTGTTTTGTGATTCAGACAGAGCATACCATTTAATACATTTCTAATTTACTCCTACTATCAAATATGCTTTGTTCCCATTATTATTATCATTATTATCATTATCCCATTATTCTTTGTTGAAGAGATACCTAGGTAGGTGCAGTACTACATGGCAGGAAATAGCGCTGCCATTTAGTGATCTTGCAAATATATAACATTCTTGCAAAACTGCTGCCATATAGTGCTCCAGAGACATGTGCACTCTCCTGAGCTTACGTCCTTGCTTTTCCACAAAAGATACCAAGAGAAAAAACAAAATTGATAATAGAAGTAAATTAGAATGTTTAAAATATTCTATTCTTATATTTATATATTTTTTTTATCACGCCCCTTTTTTCAGTTCTTTTGACAGACTTGCAGTCTAGCCAATCAGTGCCTGCTCCCAGATAATTTATCGTGCACGAGCACAGTGTTATCTATATGAAATACGTGAACTAACACCCTCTAGTGGTGAAAACTGTTAAAATGCAATCTGAAAGAGGTGGGCTTCAAGGTCTAAGAAATTAGCATATGAACATCCTAGGTTAAGCTTTCAACTAAGAATACCAAGAGAACAAAGCAAAATTGGTGATAAAAGTAAATTGGAAAATTGTTTAAAATTACATGCTCTATCTGAATCATGAAAGTTTATTTTGGCCTAGACTGTCCCTTTAATGGGCCTCTACACCAGGACATGTAGTCACAATTTATTGCTAAATGAACATAAACATTTTTTTTAGATAAATACTACCAAAAGCCCTTACATCTAAAACCTGTTCCATCATAAAGAAAACTTAGTAAAATATGTCCTTTAAAGGGACAGTCTACCATAGAATTGTTATTGTTTTAAAACAGAGCTTTCCAAACTTTTCATGTTGGTGACACACTTTTTAGATCTACATAATTTTGTGACACAGTAATTCAGTTGTACTAGCAAACAGGAGGTTAAACTAACTTGTTTTAAGAGATACGGACACATACATAAACTATATAATAATGAAATGTATTTACAAGTAACCGTAAGTATGTGCAAGAATTAAACAAAGGTTTTATAACACCAATACTACTTACTATTTTAATGGGATGTATGAGGTTGATGGGATGAACACAGTTTCTGAATATTTAGTGGAATATTAGATAAAGACACTCGCACTTTATCATCAAGCATTTTTAAGCTTCCACTTCCTATCCATATATAAAGAGCAGGAGCAGCAATGCACTACTGGGAGCTAGCTGCAAAAAAACCAAACACTTTGACTTCTGCTCAGCATTTAAACTGCTGCCCTCAGAGCTCTACAAGTCTGACTGACTACTGCCCACACTGCTGTCCCACTCACTGACTACAAATGCAGTCACAAGCTGATTGAGGAGTCTACACGTGCAGTCAGGAGCCAATGTGCCGCCAATGGGAACAGTTTCAGTTCCTGCTGAGCTGCGCCAATAAGTTAAGATGATCTGTGAGCCACTAGGTATCAATCACGTGTTAACCACGTGATATGCAATAGCATGCAGGCAGAAAGTCAGAAACCCTCAAAAAAATGTTAAATTCCAAACAATTTGTGTTGAAGCAGGGACACACCTACACACTGCTGCCGACACACTAATGTGTCACGATACACAGTTTGGAAAGCACTGTTTTAAAAGATAGATAATCCCTTTATTACCCATTTCCCGGTTTTGCATAACCAACACAGTTATATTAATACACTTTTTACCTCTGTGATTACCTTGTATCTAGGAACTTTCTTCCAGTCCCCTGATCACATGACTGTGACTGTTTATTATCTATTGTCTTAAATTTAGCATTGTATTGTGCTAAATCTTAAATAACTTTCTGTGCCTAAACACAGTGTTATCTATATGGCCCACGTGTACTTTCTGTCTCTTTGTGTTGAAAAGAGATTTAAAAAGCATGTGATAAGAGGCAGCCCTCTTAGAAATTAGCATATGAGCCTACCTATGTTTAGTTTAAACTAAGAATACCAAGAGAAAAAAGCAAATTTGATGATAAAAGTAAATTGGAAAGTTGATTAAAATTAAAAGTCCTATCTGAATAATGAAAGTTTAATTTATACTAGACTGTCCCTTTAATACCAATAAAAAAATTTTTTAGGGGACACTGTTTCGATGTAGTTAGTTGTTTACCTTAAAATAGACCCAAGAGTTGAATGAGGATTGGGTTAAATATTAATAGATCAATCTTTTTAAAAATTAATGGTTTGGTCATCTAATCTTATCAGATGCAAAAAAACAGTAAAATTACCTGACAGTGAACAGGTGCAATGTAAGGGAAGTCATAATAATCTGATGACTTTACTAAGGTCATTACCCGAACATGGTACTCTAACGAAACCTTGGTTTCAGTGTCCTATATTTTATTAATACTGATACTTTTTGCACATTAAAGGGACAAAACCATTATTTTTTTTTTTACATTTCATTTAAAGAGACACTCAAGTCAAAATAAACTTTTATGATTCAAATAGAGCGATCATTTTTAAGACAGTTTCCAATTTACTTCCATTATCAAATTTTGTACAGTCTTTTTATATTCACACTTTCTGGGGAACAAGATCCTGCTGAGCATGTGCACAAGCTCACATGGCATACACACAAAGGCATTCTCTCCAGTCTAACATTTAATACCAGGCAGGGCCGCCACTAGAAATTTTGGGGCCCCTGACTTAACCATTGATCAGGGCCCCCCCCCTCCTTTGACATGTGCAATTTTTTACCAAGTGACTAAAACGTATATGCACTTTATTCTTAAGTGTCTATTTAAATTGGAATTGTTGTAAAGGTAGTAACATACACACACACAGACACACTCATACACTGAAACACACACTCACATATAAGGATTCACATATAGACACTCTAGCAGACACGCAAAGAAACACACTCAGACACAGACACTCAGCACTTGTTTACATTGACCTGACAAGTAATGAGGTAAACTACAGTTTTGTGAAAAAATTAGATTTAGAAAACAAAATATGGAGTTCTGATTATATTTTTGCAAAGGAAGATGCCAACTAAATGATGACAACAGCATGCAGTGGCTGAAAGGAAGGGCCCTGAACTGCCTAAACAATAATTTAAAGGTTAAATGGTGGATTGGTGACTTCCGGAAAGGTCTTGTTAGTCTCAAAGTCTGTAGAAAGATGTGAATAATCAGTAGTAAGGTCAAAATGTCCTAAAAAGGAACAGACAATGTGTATGTGCATAGTGGTTTAGTGCACACTCAGAAATCCTCTCAAATGCTAATACTTTACTCCTTGTAATAACAATTCCCATGCTCAATTAGCACTCTGCTGTAGTACCCACTGGTGGCTGCCATGGGCCCCCTGGCCCATTGGGCCCCTGACAGGAGTCACCCCTGTCACCCCCTGATGGCGGCCCTGATACCAGGTGTTCTCCTACTCTTATGTTCTTATCATCCATTCGGTTTCTCACCTTATGAACCACCACAAATACCCCCACACACTCTACTACTTTTTCTCACATCCACCATCTGCTTTTTATCATTTATATATACACCCCCAGCCACTTACCACCATTGCGCATGCACAAGCTGCTTCTCATCTCACACTTGTGCATATCCCCATGACCTCTCCTACTCTCATGCACAATCCTTAGTCATTATTACACCCTTATACACACTTACTTGTAGATGCTCTTTTCACTCCTAAAGGGATATAAAAGGCAATTGTACAGGAAGAATCCAGAGCACTCCAGGGGTAAAAAATATAATTTAACTTTTATTAAAGGTACTAAAAAGCAAACATCTTGATGCAGGCAAGTATAGGCAGTGAACCCCTGACGCGTTTCGCACTCTTTTTAGCACTTAATCATAGTTGATTTACAGCACACCACCACCTAGTATTTAAAGCGGAACCCAAACAATCAAAGCTAATGGTATGTGTCGACCATTTTTTCTTATTAAAAACAATATGTGCCAATAAAAAAGAAAATTATGCCTAATGCCTGTTAATAAGACAATAAACACAGTAAAACATATCACAATAGGAGTTAGTAGTATGTACAGTTATGTATATCATTATGCATTGTTTCTCTTTTTCTGAGATTTACTTAAAAGGGAAGTGGAAATATTTAATACTATTATATATTCAACATGTGACTATAGTTAGAGAAAGGGTAGTTCTATGTTCTACTGTTTTTTTATATATATTTTTTATTATTATCAGAAGTTAGAGAACAAAAGGCCATTACTGTAGTGATTAAACATGATTATTGAAAGGTAGCAAGTGAAAAAAATAAGACTAGCCAGTAAAGTAGGAGATGTCCCACTCAAGGTTCATCCCCAAGGGAAACCTGGTTTTTAATTTTAGGATCCAAAAGAGTTCCCTTTTAGTGAGTAATTTATGGTGATCACCTCCCCTAGGTTGCCTGTTGGCCCTATCTATAATTTGTACCGAAAAATCAGGAATATTGGTGAACTGTATCCCATTAAAATGTTTTCCTATTTCTGAATCCTTATTGTAATTTTCAACATCCCTCATATGTTTAAGGACTCTGGTACGTAGCTCTCGTGAGGTTTGGCCTACATATTGTCCCTGGCATAAGTTACACGTTATAAGGTAGATTACCCACTTAGCTCTATAGGTTGCATACAGGCATATTCCAAATCTTTGTTGGGTTACAGTAGACATGAACTCTTTTCCAATTGTCAAGACCGAACATGACTTGCAACTGTAATTTGTGCACTTAAAATTCCCTTCAGAATGAAGCCAAGTTTTACCTTATTTGCATTTCTATCATTAGTTGTAATCATGCTTGGTGACAATTTAGAGCACAAGGTCATAGGGCATTTAAAAACCAATTTACAATTTTTTACAGAACAAAGCAAAATTGATGATAAAAGTAAATTAGAAAGTTGTTTAAAATTACATGACCTATCTGAAAGTTTATATTTTACTAGACTGTCCTAACATGCCAAACACAATTTATTCTGCTCCTGGAAGTGGGTTTCCAGGTCCAAAAACATTAAACTAGCATGCCATAGTCTTAGCCTGATCACCTTTCTCAGCAATATAGGTGGTCAGCACACTATAGTTGTATGGGAAGAATAGAACAGTCCCATACCCATATTTTTTAAATTAAATGTATGCTTTTATATATGCATCCTCCAGAAGCAGTGAATACATGGGCTGGTAGTTATGGGGAGTCCAAGGTGACATCATTCAGCTTTATATATAACCCCAGGCACTCTCTTGATTTTATACACACATACAAAGGTATTCTCTCCAGCCTAACATATAATACCAGGTGTTCTCCTACTCTTATGTTCTTATCATCCATGCGCTTTCTCACCTTATGAACCACCACAAATACCCCCACACACTCTACTACTTTTTCTCACATCCACCATCTGCTCTTTAACATTTATATATACACCCCCAGCCGCTCACCGCCATTGCGCATGCACAGGCCGCTTCTAATCTCACACTTATCCCCAGGACTTCTCCTACTTTCATATAAATCATCATAACTTCAAAAACCTTCTTATACTGTTTCTTTATGCTTTCACCACAATCTTCTTTTAAAATTCAGCACGTTTCAAAACCCACCATGGCACACAATACCCTTATCCAATCACAGTGGCCTACTTGGGTTAGAGCTTGGTTCCTTTTACATGGTCACATGCACATACCCACACATATGCAGTTACTTTTTATTGCCAACTTTGTCAGTGAAGATTAATAGATCAGATGCAACATATGCATGCGCTAGATTTTGCTAAGGTCATGAGGGCCGATGACTGACAGAAAACCTTCTGTGCATGCATGTACGTGTATTGAGAACATGCATGAGGGTCAATTAATATTTAATGTAATGTCCGTGCGATTAGCCACAGTTTTTTTGGTAGGCCACAACCATTTTGGAGGGCCGGCGTTGATGATGTCAACTAAGAAATAAAAATATATATTTTCTACAAGAAGGAAGCTCCATTTTTTATTAGTTTTTAACATTCAGTACGTAAAATTAGGTTGCAATGACAATATGTTTCATATACACCAGTCGCACACAGCAATGTTTACAATCTTTTATAACCTTTAAAAAGCACACACTCTCACCCTTACACACATAACCCTATAAGCTTTCTCACCCCTGTTTTCTTCCGCCCTTACACACACACATCAGAGACAGCCTCTCATACTTATGAACAATCTTTAGTTACTCTCCATATCTGAAATTTAGATCTGAAAATTGAGCTATTTCTGTTTTGCAGAACTTAAACTGAACCCTGCTGACCTCCCAAAGCTAACTCTACTATATATTGTTCCCTAATTGGCTTTATAAGATAACTGCTTAAAAAAATGCACTCTATACTAACATTAGTGCTGGGGTTAGCCTTGTTGTCTGCCGACTAAAGCCCGGATTGGCTCCTCCAAATAAGGCAAATGGTGGGTGGAGTTTGGCTATTGATAAATAATTGCAGTAAAAAAGGATGTTAATGTGTTTTTAAAATGACTTGGCTGATATGTTGTTCTCTAGCAACACAATAGAAATGTCTTGTAATTACAAGGTGTTTACTGTTCCTTTAAATGTGGGGTGGGTAACAGCTTTCTTTGAACTGGTGGGTAAGTGGGGTCACAGTTAGGGTTAACTTGACTGAACTTGGTTGTCAGACAAATTACAATTAGGGTTGATTTGAAATGGGATCATCAGGTGGTCACAGATATGATTTTTATTTGATTTTTTTTTTTTTAACAATACAACTTAAAGGGACATTAAAGTCAAAATTAAAACATCATAATTGAGATAGAGGATTCCATTTTAAACATCTCTGAAAATTGCATAATTTCTAATCCTTAGAGATGGAAACGCACCCTGCTGACTTATCAAGACAAGCCCTGCCACATATATTTCCCTAATTATACTAACATTATGACTGTGACTAGCCTTGCTGCCTGTAGACTGAGTCCTGATTGGCTCCCTCAAATAAGTGGTGAGTGGAATTTGACTACTGAAAGACAATTGCAGTAAACAAGATGTTAATTTGTTTAAAAAATGTTTAGACTTGTTTGAAGTATTCTATAATATTGTAATTACAAAGTGTCAACTGTTCCCTTTAAAAAAATAAAAAAAGAGCAAACTACTGCCAATATTAAAAAATTGCTTCTTTTAATAATACATTAATATAAATGGAGTCACTTATCACTCAACAGCTCTTTCATAACCGGAAATAATCACTTTTCTTACATTAAGTTCTGCACAAAATTTCCTACAATTTGCTACACACCCATATAAGTAGTTACCTCATAGTTGGCAGCGCTATACAAATAAATAATAATAATAATAATAATATCTAAACTTACTGCAAAATTTGGCCTCATCAGTTCAGAGCATGCACCATAAAGCAAGCGCCATTACATAAAAAGTAGTGTTCTGATCAACGATACTTCACTTTTCAAAATAACGCATATTGTTTTACTCGTATATTATATCTTTAAGGTATCAATATCAATGTCTGCTACTGTTCAAACAAGGGAGTGGAATGACTGATGCAAAGTAATTAGACTACAGCAGATTAGTATCCAAGGAAGCAGGATATAAAATCATGTACTTATGTTAGCTCTGTCAGAAAATAAACACATTCCCATGTAAATGATTCTTTCAAATATGCAAACAATATTATTCCTAGAAATGTTGTGATCTGGTTAACGTAGCTGCCAATACTCTTTTGATTTAAATATGAATCATCTGAGAGATCTGATAATTACATAGCTCATAACTAAATGTTATTTATATGTTACGCATATTGTATCCCTTCTAAAAAGAATGCATCTTGTGTCTTATATTTTGGTGGGAAACAACTCATTTCCAGCATTTTGCATAGTTGCCAACATTTAAAAAAAATCTCCAGGGACACTTTGCAGCAGAGTGAACAAGCAGATTTGAGTATTGACGACCCACTGTTCAACTGCTCTGCCCATACTTCTGAGATCAAAACACACTTGTTTGATAGTAATAGTATAATTTAGACTTATCCATATCTTATTATACAGATTACAGTACCAAGCTCCTACACCTACCCACCCCATAATATTGAAAACACCAGTCTCTGGAACACATTCTGGGCATATGGTTATTGTTGCAACACAGCAACATATATATATATATATATATATATATATATATATATATATATATATATATATATATATATATATATATATATATATATATATATATATATATATATATATATATATATATATACAAAAGTTCCCAGAGCTCTGCACACACTTTTAATCCACAAAAATGCCCGGGGTGCATACAAACAATTACAATCAGAAAAAAGGGGACGCACTCTCCGGGTCTTAACCAAATTAGTATTTAATAATAGCAAAAACTAGTGGGTGACGTTTCGGGGTGATTAGCCCCGTCTTCAGACCTGTCTAGTTTTTGGTATAGGTCTGAAGACGGGGCTAATCACCCCAAAACGTCACCCACTAGTTTTTGGTATTATTAAATACAAATTCGGTTAAGACCCGGAGAGTGCGTCCCCTATATATATATATATATATATATATATATATATACACACACTGTATTATTATTATTATTATCATTTATTTGTATAGCGCCGCCAAATTCCGTAGCGCTGGGTACAATGATAGGGATATACAATGACAAAGATTTTTGATAAAATACAAAACATAACAAAACTAAACAAATCTAGTACAGGAGAAAGAGGGCCCTGCTCCGGAGAGCTCATAGTCTACATATATACACCAATGCTGGGCACAAGAGGTAGCATTTTATATGGTTGTCTAGCCAGTAGAGGGTTAATAACACAGCAATACAAAACACATTTATGTACATCATTTTAATTAGAGTTAAAGCTTCCTAAACAGAACGATATTGCAAATACAGACATCTCCCAACCACGGAAAGCACAATGTTGCCAAATTTTGAATGTCATCATTTGCAGTAATTGTTCATTTTCAGTGACATCACAGTAAGACGTCATAGGAAAAGGAGTCATATGAAGTAAATCAATATGTAAAACAAGCTTTTAAAAATGTTAAAGAATAAAAAAAAAATCCTTTACTTTAGAATTTGTACTAGTATGGGGAAGAATACCAAAGCGCCTGAACTGACGGAGGCTGGGTCTAATAAGTGTGGATTTGATTATAAATATGCAATATCAATGGTTACGTTGATACATTTATTCTGGTGGTGATACAAATATTTAATACAAGTCTTTCATAACATTAATACATTTTCAGAATTAAATACAAGATTTGGGATAAGAAACATGGATCCATGCGCTTACTAACATTAAAAATACATAAAAAATACATTATAAATACATCAAAATTGCATTAAAAATACATTAAAAATACATCAGTACAACAACCAATAAAATGATACTGACTCGATAGCCTGGTGTGTGTGTAACTTTTTCTTAATGAATTTAGTCAAAATTCTCTGTTTGCGTCTAGGCAACTTATATTAACTCCTTCAACTATGTGTTTAACTTGTGTTTATCTTGGTGATGTGAAAAAATGAGAAAAAATTATGAAAAAAATGAAAAAATACTTCAATATTTTAAATTAGTGATATGCTAAGTGTTGGAAAAGTAGCAAAAAATGCAGCAAAAAATGTTAACTCCAATGACGTGTTAAATATAAAAGCTGTGCTGTGAAAAATTTTTGTATATATATATATATAGATCAGTCAATCCGTGATGCCCTTAAAGTATAGAGGGTCCTTTGAATTAGTGTTATAAATTAGAATCAAGTTCAGTAAACTTTATATCCTCAGTGGATACTCCTTTAATAAATTATAAATAGTCCTCAAATCCCTAGAGCTGTGTTGTAGATGCTCTGCTTCTCGGAACTGTGTGTGAGTGATATGCAGCTCCTCTTAAAAATTGTGTATAAGGTCCTGTGCAATCTTCCTATAAAAGAAAAGTGCGATAGTGTAGATAGTTTCAAATAAATATTAAAAATGGAAACAGGCTTACCAGTTGTCAACGCGTTTCGGACTCTCAAAGGCCTTTATCAAGACTCTTGATAATCTTCACACAATTTGTACTAGTAAACAGAAAACAGTCTGCATCACTAGTCAAAATGTATTAGTGTCTAATTTAAAGGGACACTGAACCCAATTTTTTTTTCTTTCATGATTCAGAGCATGAAATTTTAAGAAACTTTCTAATTTACTCCTATTATCAATGTTTCTTTGTTCTCTTGCTATCTTTATTTGAAAAAGAAGGCGTCTAAGCTAAGGAGTCAGACAATTTTTGGTTTAGCACCCTGGAAAGCACTTGTTTATTGGTGGGTGAATTTATCCACCAATCAGCAAGAACAGCCCAGGTTGTTCACCAAAAATGGGCTGGCATCTAAACTTACATTCTTGCTTTTCAAATAAAGATACCAAGAGAATGAAGAAAATGTGATAATAGGAGTAAATTGGAAAGTTGCATCCTCTATCTGAATCACGAAAGAAAAACATTGGGTTCAGTGTCCCTTTAAACAAATACAAGTGCACATATATTTTTAAAACTTTTACTATTAACAGTCATTAATTCTTCCAAAAGACCATAAAAATAGAAGCATTCTTGCACTGTTGCAGTAAACATTATGAAACATAAACCATCACCTAATCAATTATTTTTAACTGTCTAGCTGTACCTATTCCCTATATATTACACTTTTACAGGTCTCAGCTAAATGGTTAAAGACACACAGAACTGAAGTGACACAAAACTACTTTAGATCCACTGTCCTAATAGCCAGCAGCAATGCTTCCTAAGTTATCCTGAACTCCTAATGACTCTCTAAGGGCAGAGGTGCAGGGGAGGAGCTAGACTGCAGTGTGTCAAATTACTATAAATATGAGGTGAGACACAGCAAACACTCAGTGCAGCTGATCTTACTGTGTGATTATGCACAGCACCGGACTGGGTGAGCTGTTGGGGCAAATTGATTTTTGTATTATTTAGTCTGACAGCAATTTTCATATTTTGGCACTGTGTGTAGGAAGTTGTGTATGTTTAAAACTCATGCTAAAATCAGTAAAATGCAGACAATACAGAGTGCTAAAATATGAAGATTACTGTCAGACTAAATAATGCAAAGATGCAAACAATAAATTATCTACAGTAGTATCTTAGTTATTACCTTCTTTTACAACAACCTTACCTAGTGTAGATGAGCTGTTTGTAAGTGTTTTTTCTTCTCATTTGGGGCAGTTTAAACATTGATCACTCAAAGAAGGTGCAGCAAGGAGTCACTGCCATATGCCTAGACCTGCTCTGAGCGATCAAGCAGAATACTTGCTGCACACACAGCATCATCGGCAGCTCCTCCCCATTAACATGTGTCACACATGCCCCAGCTGAGCTGCAGCCCCAAATCTCATGGAGGGGGCATTTCCAGGGACGTACAACATACTTTGGGGACTGTCTCTGGAAATCAGGGACTGTTGGCAACAATGATTTTTTGGTAGCTTAAAGTTAAAAAATATTTGTATAGTCCTTGTCTTCTATCAGATAGTTGTAAAATTAATTCATCACAATGGCTGATGCTGTGTACAGTAAATGGATATAAAAAAGAACATTAAAGCAATTTTTTTTTAGTTTTGTATTAGAAATTATCTCTGCATGCAAAATAAATATTTTAAAAGTATTTAAAACTGTTAGAAACATATGCATTGTTTTGCATTCTTGGTAAACACTAGAAAAGTTATTTATCTAACTCCATTATCTGTGGCTAGTTAGGGATAATTTTTCATGAGTTCCTGCACATATCAACCAATAGCTGTGCAGCATGTAAGAGGATTACTCTATTCCACAGAATGTACTCCAGTCTCTCTAAGGGTAGTGGAAATATTACATTTTAAGGGTTAAATTATTAAATTTTCAGGGTTAAATTATAGTAAGAGTAGTTAGGCAAAATAGATAATTGCAGTACATCACAATGTTGTTTCATTATACATAATAAAACATTTTATGGGAAATAGTTCTGGAAATCAGGGACTGTTGGCAACAATGATTTTTTGGTAGCTTCAAGTTAAAAAATATTTGTATAGTCCTTGTCTTCTATCAGATAGTTGTAAAATTAATTCATCACAATGGCTGATGCTGTGTACAGTAAATGGATATAAAAAAGAACATTAAAGCAATTTTTTTTTTAGTTTTGTATTAGAAATTATCTCTGCATGCAAAATAAATATTTTAAAAGTATTTAAAACTGTTAGAAACATATGCATTGTTTTGCATTCTTGGTAAACACTAGAAAAGTTATTTATCTAACTCCATTATCTGTGGCTAGTTAGGGATAATTTTTCATGAGTTCCTGCACATATCAACCAATAGCTGTGCAGCATGTAAGAGGATTACTCTATTCCACAGAATGTACTCCAGTCTCTCTAAGGGTAGTGGAAATATTACATTTTAAGGGTTAAATTATTAAATTTTCAGGGTTAAATTATAGTAAGAGTAGTTAGGCAAAATAGATAATTGCAGTACATCACAATGTTGTTTCATTATACATAATAAAACATTTTATGGGAAATAGTTTTGAATTCAATGTCCCTTTGAAGGGACATGAAACCCACATTTTTCTTTCAAGATTCCGATAGAGAATACAATTTAAAAAAAAATAAAGTTTACAATTTACTTCTTTCATCAAATTTGTTGTTATCTTGTTATTCCCTGTGGAAGAAATATCTAGATAGGAAGCTTTCATTACATAACAGTAAATAGTGCTGTTATCTAGTGCTCTTACTAATGTATGACATTTTTGCTAAACTGCAGCCATATAGTACAATTAAGGTAGGAAAATTCTGATTGGCTGATGGAATCAGCCAATCAGAATCAAGTTCAATCCGATTGGCCGATCCGATCAGCCAATCAGATTGAGCTCGCATTCTATTGGCTGATCGGAACAGCCAATAGAATGCGAGCTCAATCTGATTGGCTGATCGGATCAGCCAATCGGATTGAACTTGATTCTGATTGGCTGATTCCATCAGCCAATCAGAATTTTCCTACCTTAATTCCGATTGGCTGATAGAATCCTATCAGCCAATCGGAATTCGAGGGACGCCATCTTGGATGACGTCCCTTAAAGGAGCCTTCATTCGTCGGTAGTCCGTCGGGCCAGCAGGATGTTCCGCGTCGGAGGTCTGCAAGATGGATCCGGAAGAAAGAAGATTGAAGATGCCGTTGATAGAAGACTTCAGCCGGATCATGGACCTCTTCAGCTCCCGCTTGGATGATGACTTCAGCCGGATCATGGACATCTTCAGCCCCCCCGCTTGGGCTTGGATCAGGACATCGGAGGAGCTCTTCTGGATCGATCAGTGAACCTGGTATGGTGAAGATAAGGTAGGAAGATCTTCAGGGGCTTAGTGTTAGGTTTATTTAAGGGGGGTTTGGGTTAAATTAGGGGTATGTGGGTGGTGGGTTGTAATGTTGGGGGGGGGGGGTATTGTATGTGTTTTTTTTACAGGTAAAAGAGCTGAATTCTTTGGGGCATGCCCCGCAAAGGGCCCTGTTCAGGGCTGGTAAGGTAAAAGAGCTTTGAACTTTAGTAATTTAGAATAGGGTAGGGCATTTTTTTTATTTTGGGGGTCTTTGTTATTTTATTAGGGGGCTTAGAGTAGGTGTAATTAGTTTAAAATTGTTGTAATATTTTTCTAATGCTTGTAAATATTTTTTTATTTTTTGTAACTTAGTTTTTTTTTTATTTTTTGTACTTTAGTTAGTTTATTTCATTGTATTTATTTGTAGATATTGTATTTAATTAATTTATTGATAGTGTAGTGTTAGGTTTAATTGTAGGTAATTGTAGGTATTTTATTTAATTAATTTATTTATAGTGTAGTGTTAGGTTTAATTGTAACTTAGGTTAGGATTTATTTTACAGGTAATTTTGTAATTATTTTAACTATTTTAGCTATTAAATAGTTCTTAACTATTTAATAGCTATTGTACCTGGTTAAAATAAATACAAAGTTACCTGTAAAATAAATATAAATCCTAAAATAGCTAGTTAGTGTACTTTAGAGCACAGTAGTTAAGAGCTTTATAAACCGGCGTTAGCCCAGAAAGCTCTTAACTACTGACTTTTTTCTGCGGCTGGAGTTTTGTCGTTAGAATTCTAACGCTCACTTCAGCCACGACTCTAAATACCGGAGTTAGAAAGATCCCATTGAAAAGATAGGATACGCAATTGACGTAAGGGGATCTGCGGTATGGAAAAGTGAGCCTTAGACCCTTTCCTGACTGACTCCAAATACCGGCGGTAGCCTAAAACCAGCGTTAGGAGCCTCTAACGCTGGTTTTGACGGCTACCGCCCAACTCTAAATCTAGGCCATAGTTTGGCCCCCGTTTATGTAGATGCTTAAAGGGACATGAAACCCCAATTTTTTCTTTCATGATTCAAAAAAGAGAATACAATTTTAAAAAACTTTCCAATTTACTTCTATTATTTAATTGGCTTCCTTCTCTTGTTATCCTTTGCTGAAATGTGTATCTAGAAAAACTCAGGAGGAGCAAAGAACCAAGGTTCTTGCTGCTGATTGGTGGCTGCATATATATACCGATTGTCATTGGCTCACCCATGTGTTCAGTTAGAAACCAGTAGTGCATTGCTGCTCCTTCAACAAATGATACCAACAGAATGAAACAAATTAGATAATAGAAATAAATTAGAAAGTTGTTTAAAATTGTATTGTCTATCTGAATCATGAAAGAAAATTTTTGGGTTTCATGTCCCTTCAAGCAGCTTCAGAGGCCTATTTATCAAGTCGTCAACTATGCTGCTTTCGACTGCACCAATACGCTCGCCTAAGATCGCCTAACATCACGGCCGCGGACCTGAATGCGCTCTCCATATTTATTCAAAAAGCCCCGCACCAAGTACGGGCCGATGAGCAGCGGACTGTTGTTAACTAACAGTCATCGATCTCGCTGCTATGCGGCTTTTTACCAACTTTATTTATACCCTGTCACTAAACACCGCCACTATACTAAAATGTTTAACCCCTATCCCGCCACTCCCGGACCCCGCCGCAACTAAATAAAAGTATTAACCCCTATCCCGCCGCTCCCAGACCCCACCGCAACTAAATAAAAGTATTAATCCCTATCCCGCCGCTCCCGGACCCCACCGCAACTAAATAAAAGTATTAACCCCTATCCCGCCGCTCCCGGACCCCACCGCAACTAAATAAAAGTATTAACCCCTATCCCGCCGCTCCCGGACCCCATTGCAACTAAATAAAAGTATTAACCCCTATCCTGCCGCTCCCAGACAACACTGCAACTAAATAAAAGTATTAACCCCTATCCCGCCGCTCCCGGACCCCACCGCAACTAAATAAAAGTATTAACCCCTATCCCGCCGCTCCCGGACAACACCGCAACTAAATAAAAGTATTAACCCCTATCCCGCCGCTCCCGGACCCCACCGCAACTAAATAAAAGTATTAACCCCTAAGCCCCTGGCCTCCCACATCACTACCACTTACTAAAGCTATTAACCCCTAAACCACCAGCCCCCCACATCGCCATAAACTAAATTAAGCTATTAACCCCTTAACCTAACAACCCGCTAACTTTACATTAAAATTACAACATCCCTATCTTATAATAAATTAAAACTTACCTGTAGAATTACAATAAACACTAAGCTAAATGCCCATACAAATGCCCTTTTCAAGGCAATGGGGAGCTTAGGTTTTTTAAATAGGCTTTTTATTTGGGGGTTTGGTTGGTTGGGTGGTGGGTTTTAATGTTGGGGGGTGTTTGTATTTCTTTTTACAGGTGAAAGAGCTGATTTCTTTAGGGCAATGCCCCGCAAAAGGCCCTTTTAAGGGCCATTGGTAGTTTATTGTAGGCTAGGGGTTTTTTTATTTTGGGGGGGCTTTTTTATTTTGATAGGGCTATTAGATTAGGTGGAATTGTTTTTTATTTTTGATACTGTGGTTTGTTTGTTTTTGTAACTTAGCATTTTTTTTTTGTAATTTAGTAATTTTTTATTGTAGATTTAAATAATTTGAGTAGGATTAGGTTTTTAAATATGTAATATAGTTATGAACTATAGTTTAAAAGGACAGGATTGAATAAAATATTTTCAATCAAAGAAGGACCAAGGCCGCACAGTGTTCTAAATGCTTTATTACTAAAAAATCATTACACAGAAATGCATCCTGAACACAGGACATCTATTCTCCACCCAAATCCCAACAACACCCACAACACCATTAAAAAGTAAAAGCAATGGGAGGTAGACAAACAACCTTGAAACAAGATACTATAGTATGCTGCCTCTATATTAGAAATAAAAGCCCATACAGGCTAATAAAGTAATGCTAGCAAGCACGCTATGTACCACTATCTAAATGTAACCGGTTACAGCTAAGTATTAATACTAGCGGAGCTCCGGAGAGAGAATAAAATATATATAAAAGTTCTTTATAAATATCCAGATTCCCAGGCACTTAGTGCTATGTGCACGCTCTGGTTCAGATATAATTCAAACTGCTAATGGCAGTTCATTGATAACAGATGCACTGATGTTTAAACTTCCCCTGGCACACAAGTGTAAATAACACGCACAGGCTTAAACTTTACAGTCCACCAAAATGTATATGTTAGGGTGTTAGGTGTAAACTTTACTGGTTTTCTACCATAGAAATCAATGGAATATCTGGTAGCATCGAACATAAGCTTTCGCTGCTTTCAGACTCCCATTGATTCCTATGGCATCCGCGGCCTCCAGGGATTGAAAACCAGGTATGCTGGACCGGAATAGCCGCGAGCGTACCTGTTAACTATTTGATAACTTGGAAAAGTTGTCAAATAGAGCCGAATGTGTATTCGGAACATCTGTAATGACGTAAGCATCGATATGTGTCAGATTGAGACCGGCAGATCGTATTTTACGTCACAGATTTCAACTTTTGGTGGTCTGTAGGCTTTAATAACTAGGTCGAATCAGGCTCGCCACAATTACGCTGCGGAATTCCAGCGTATTTGCGGTTGACGGCCTGATAAATAGGCCTCTCAGGCTGTTTCAGTGCACACTAGCTCACTTACTTACTGTTAGTTAAGAAGCAGTGTCTTATGACTGCTACAATTTAACATGTATGCAACCTCAGAGGTTGGGAACATCAGGCAACCCGGCCTTTTTCATCTGGGATGTCTGACAAGCCCTGCTTTTTGCTCAGTTGGTTGTACAAGAACAGGATTGCATGAGTGATTGCAGGATCCGGGCTCTAAAACCCTGCGGATCCTTTCCAGGAAAGTGAAAAGTTAACAATCACAGAGTTAAAATATGTGAAAAAAAAATAATACAAATTATACAACAAACGTCTCCAAATAAATAATTATATGGGGCATTTTTTCTTTGTTGCAACTATGAGAGAGCATTTTAAATGGATATTTGTTTGTTTTTTTGTAAAATGGATGTTCCTGTACTTGGGATATTTTATGCAAGTGATGTGTGTCACTGCCAGCCAATAAATTAGAAGTTCTGCTTATCACCCAATTTAAAGATCAGTTGTAAACAGACAATCCAATTGTAATGGTTCAGCTAGAGCAAACAATTTGAAACATATTTCTATTATCACATGTGCTTCATTCTCTTGGTATCCTTTGTTGAAGGAGCAGCAATTCACTACTGAGAGTTAGCTGAACAGCCAATGACAAGAGGCATATATGTGGTGCCGCCAATCAGCAGCTAGCTCCCAGTAGTGCACTGCTGCTCCTTTGCCAACCTGTGTATGCTTTTCAACAAAGGATAACCAAGAGAATGAAGCAAATTAGATAATAGAAGTAAACTGGAAACTAGTTTATCATTACATGCTCTGGCTGATCCATGAAAGTATAATTTTGACTTCACTGTTCATTTAAAACCCCTTTTAATATAACTTTAATAAGCATCGGACCAATAAAAAAACATTAAAAAAAGAAAATTACAAGATTCAGAAGCAGCGTGCCATCAGAGTATCATTTAAAAGGACATAAAACCAAAACAAATTCTTTTGTGATTTAGACAAAACATATGATTATATTTGATGATTATATTTGCTTCTTTCTCTAGGTATCCTTTGCTGAAGTAGCAGCATTTCACTACTGTGAGCTAACTGAGCACATCAGATTACCCAATGACAAGAGACATATATGTACAATCAGCAGCTAGCTCCCAGTAGTATTTTCTGCTTCTAAGCCTACTCAGGTATTATTAAACAAAAGAACAACATAAATTAGAATAAAGAAGTAAATTGGAAAGTTGTTTAAAACTGCAAACTTCTATCTGAATCAAGAAACAACAAGTCCCTTTAACATTGGTGTATTCCGCTTTTTCTTACCTATAACAATGTCATTGTAAAACCATGTGGTACCAGGCAGCCAGGAGCAGTGTTGGGACGGTGCTATGCAGTCTAGAAGTGCTATGCAGTCTAGAAGTGCTATGCTGTCTAGAAGTGCTATGCAGTCTAGAAGTGCTATGCTGTCTAGAAGTGCTATGCAGTCTAGAAATGCTATGCAGTCTAGAAGAAGAGTTTTGTCTGTATGAGCTGAGCAATCTGGGAGCTGGCTTTAGATATTCCTTTTGCAATCCCAGCTTTGACTTCTTGAAACTGAAACATAGGGACAAACTATCAAAAACTCACTTACATGGAGAGAAATCACACCAGTTATTTATTTTTTAGCTTAGTGACCAGAACATTTTTCCATTTTCTTACTCTTAAAGGGACACTGAACCCTAATTTTTTTTCTTTAGTGATTCAGATAGAGCATGCAATTTTAAGAAACTTTCTAATTTACTCCTATTATCAAATTTTCTTCCTTCTCTTGGTATCTTTATTTGAAACGCAAGAATGTAAGTTTAGATGCCGGCCCATTTTTGGTGAATAACCTGGGTTATTCTTGCTGATTGGTGGATAAATTCATCCACCAATAAAAAGTGCTGTCCAGAGTTTTCAAATAAAGATAGCAAGTGAACGAAGAAAAATTGTTAATAGGAGTAAAAAAGAAAGTTGCTTAAAATTGCATGCTCTATCTGAATCACAAAATAGAAAATTTGGGTTCAGTGTCCCTTTAAGGACCAGGGCTATTTTTACATTTCTGCAGTGTACTGTAATTTTCCTCTTACTCATTTACTGTACCCACACATATTATATACTGTTTTTCTCGTCATTAAATGGACTTTGTAAAGATATTATTATTTTCATAATAGCATATAATTTACTATTAAAAAAAATTATAAAATATGATGAAAAATGGAAAAAAACACACTTTGTCTAACTTTGACCCCCAAAATCTGTTACACATCTACAACCACCAAAAAACATCTATGCTAAATAGTTTCTAAATGTTGTCCTGAGTTTAGAAATACTCAATGTTTATATGTTCTTTGGGTTTTTTTGCAAGTTATAGGGCAATAAGTACAAGTAGCACTTTGCTATTTCAAACCATTTTTTTTTTTTTTTTCAAAATTAGCGATAGTTACATTGTAACACTGATATCTGATATCTGTCAGGAATCCCGGAATAACCCTGGTATAATTCATGCTACCATATCACCGCCAAATGCGATCAAATAAAAAAAAATGTTAACTTTTTCCCTAACTTTTTCACAAACTTTAGGTTTCTCACTGAAATTATTTACAAACAGCTTGTGCAATTATGGCACAAATGGTTGTAAATGCTTCTTTGGGATCCCTTTTGTTCCGAAATAACAGACATTTATGGCTTTGGCATTACTTTTTGGAAATTAGAAGGCCGCTAAATGCTGCTGCGCACCACACTTGTATTATGCCCAGCAGTGAAGGGGTTAATTAGGTAGCTTGTAGGGAACTTGTAGGGTTAATTTTAGCTTTAGTGTAGTGTAGTAGACAACCCAAAGTATTGATCTAGGCCCATTTTGGTATATTCATGTCACCATTTCACCACCAAATGCGATCAAATAAAAAAAAATTGTTCACTTTTTCACTAACTTTAGGTTTTTCACTGAAATTATTTACAATTAGCTAGTGCAATTATGGCACAAATGGTTGTGAATGCTTCTCTGGCACATATATGGCTTTGGCGTTTCTTTTTGGTAATTAGAAGGCCGCTAAATGCCACTGTGCACCCCACTTGTATTATGCCCAGCAGTGAAGGGGTTAATTAGGTAGCTTGTAGGGTTAATTTTAGCTTTAGTCTGCCAGTACCCACTTTGCACTAAAATTGTGCTTTTTTTTTATTTTTTATTTCCATATTTTCCGTAGTGTAGCTGCCGTCCCTCAATACCATCCCCATCCCAGATCCGTTTTCCCAAGACTTATTCCCCTCCTTTTCCCTCTCCCTCCTTCTGATCATTATTCCACTAAGTACTACAGAATCCTGCACGTGCGCGCCCCCCTCACACGCTCCCGGCGTCCTAGCCGCACTGGATCAAAGGAATCATCACTGACAGGAAGTGATCCAGCGATGGGCGGCCCACCCGCCTCCTTCGTATCCCTCCCACGCCACCAACGGTCGGCACCATCGCTGGCTGATGCAGAGAGGGTCACAGAGTGGCTCTGCATCAGTTGCTAAAAAAAGGGTATTGCAGGATTAATCAATATCAAGGAATCACTGCAATACCCTGAAAGCATCTGTGTAATGATCGTGGGATATTCCACTATAAGACCGAACTTGGCCAGTAGTCTTGTTATCCCAGCATCAAGCCGGAATGATAGGGATATTCCAGAGCAGAGAAAGTTTGCAAGATGAGGTAAGTGGTACTCACTATAAGCAGGATAGTCTTTGGCGGCAACAGGCAGGGAATCAGCAGTTAGGTAGTTCAAGGGTAGACCCCTTGAAGGACTGAAGACAACAGGATAGCCTTTGACGGCAACAGGTAGAGAAACCAGTGGTTAAGCAGTTCAAGGGTAAACCACTAGAAGGGTTAGGCAGGCTGAGTTTGGCAACAGTAAGGCAGTCCAAGGGTTCAAGGGATAAACAGGTAGAGTGGTCAGACAGGCAATGTTCAGCAACAGGATGGCAATCCGGTATTTTAGGGGTTAAACAAGCAGAGTAGTCAGACAGGCAGAGTTCGTAAACGATATAGCAATCCAGAATACAGTAATCTATTACACCCAGGAGCACACAAAGTAACAGAGAGCAACTTACATAGGCGCAGGATTCGCGCCACAGGGGATCCCGACCGTCTTCAGAGAGAGGAGCGTGCTGTGATGACGTTAGCGCCGCACGCAACAGGAGCTGACACAGCCCCTGACAACGAGCAGGGTAGCAGGCGCCGCGCCCCTAGCAACAGCTAGAGCAGCATGGCGTGACAGTCTGGAAGCGATCACGATCGCTTCCAGTGCTTGAAACCCCAGAGGACGTGCCAGGCACGTCCTTGATCATTAACTGACACTTTTTGTGGCACGTCCTTGGTCATTATGGGGTTAAAGGGACATGAGACCCAAATTATTTCTTTCATGATTTAGGTAGAACATACAATTTTAAACAACTTTCCAGTTTACTTCTATTATCAAATTTGCTTCATTCTCTTGGTATGCTTTGTTGAAGGAGCAGCAATGCACTACTGGTTGCAGACTGAACACATGGGTGAGCCAATGACAATCAATATATATATATGCAGCCACCAATCAGCAGCTAGAACCTAGTTTTTTTGCCGCTCCTGAGCTTTTCTATATAAACCTTTCAGCAAAGTATACCAATGAAGGAAACAAATTAAAGAATAGAAGTAAATTGGAAAGTTGTTTAAAATTGTATTATCTATCTGAATCATGGAATACATGTTTTTGGTTTCATGTCCCTTTAAATTATAATGTATGTATCCCTCTATCACATCCAGTGCCCTGTTAGTGACATAAACAGCTCTCAAACAAAACTGTGCCTTTCTAAAATGATTTGAGGGACCTCACAGTACTTAAGAGACTCCTTTAATGCTCTCAATAGATGACTAAAGAGCTTTAGAGAATCAGATCCATAAAGAGAGAAAAAAAAGAAACAGAGGGAGGTTCTGAATATGGACAATTCTGTAAATTGTGACCCATTTAGGAGCCCTGTTTTCTATATTCTGATTCTATAACAGCATTCCTCAAAATTTCTGTATATCATAAATCAAAATTAGAGGGAAAGCATGTTATTAGTCATTGCTATTTTTATATAAATTACCTAATGTTTAGATTTACCTAGTCTAGACTTGTTTTATTTATGTTTAATTCTATTGTGTAACTCTGAAGCAGCACAGAAATATATTAATCAAAAGACATATAGATGATGACAGATGATAGATAGATAAATAGATTGATAGATGATAGATGTTAGATAGATGGACAATTTAAATGAAAAGTCACAATTGTCTTACGGCTAGATTTGGAGTTCGGCGGTAGCCGTCAAAACCAGCGTTAGAGGCTCCTAACGCTGGTTTTGGGCGCCCGCTGGTATTTGGAGTCAGTGATTAAAGGGTCTAACGCTCACTTTACAGCCGCGACTTTTCCATACCGCAGATCCCCCTACGCCATTTGCGTAGCCTATCTTTTCAATGGGATCTTTCTAACGCTGGTATTTAGAGTCGTTTCTGCAGTGAGCGTTAGAGCTCTAACGACAAGATTCCAGCCGCCTGAAAAAAGCAGGAGTTAAGAGCTTTCTGGCTAACGCCGGTTCATAAAGCTCTTAACTACTGTACCCTAAACTACACTAACACCCATAAACTACCTATGTACCCCTAAACCGAGGTCCCCCCACATCGCCGCCACTCGATTAAAATTTTTAACCCCTAATCTGCCGACCGCCACCTACGTTATACTTATGTACCCCTAATCTGCTGCCCCTAACCCCGCCGACCCCTATATTATATTTATTAACCCCTAACTTGCCCCACACAACGTCGCCGCAAGCTACTTAAAATAATTAACCCCTAATCTTCCGACCGCAAATCGCCGCCACCTACGTTATCCCTATGTACCCCTAATCTTCTGCCCCTAACATCGCCGACCCCTATGTTATATTTATTAACCCCTAATCTGCCCCCCACAACGTCGCCGACACCTACCTACACTTATTAACCCCTAATCTGCCGAGCGGACCTGAGCGCTACTATAATAAAGATATTAACCCCTAATCCGCCTCACTAACCCTATCATAAATAGTATTAACCCCTAATCTGCCCTCCCTAACATCGCCGACACCTACCTTCAATTATTAACCCCTAATCTGCCGACCGGAGCTCACCGCTACTATAATAAATGTATTAACCCCTAAAGCTAAGTCTAACCCTAACACTAACACCCCCCTAAGTTAAATATAATTTTTATCTAACGAAATAAATTAACTCTTATTAAATAAATGATTCCTATTTAAAGCTAAATACTTACCTGTAAAATAAATCCTAATATAGCTACAATATAAATTATAATTATATTATAGCTATTTTAGGATTAATATTTATTTTACAGGAAACTTTGTATTTATTTTAACCAGGTACAATAGCTATTAAATAGTTAAGAACTATTTAATAGTTACCTAGTTAAAATAATTACAAATTTACCTGTAAAATAAATCCTAACCTAAGATATAATTAAACCTAACACTACCCTATCAATAAAATAATTAAATAAACTACCTACAATTACCTACAATTAACCTAACACTACACTATCAATAAATTAATTAAACACAATTGCTACAAATAAATACAATTAAATAAACTATCTAAAGTACAAAAAATAAAAAAGAACTAAGTTACAGAAAATAAAAAAATATTTACAAACATAAGAAAAATATTACAACAATTTTAAACTAATTACACCTACTCTAAGCCCCCTAATAAAATAACAAAGACCCCCAAAATAAAAAAATTCCCTACCCTATTCTAAATTTAAAAAGTTACAAGCTCTTTTACCTTACCAGCCCTGAACAGGGCCCTTTGCGGGGCATGCCCCAAGAAGTTCAGCTCTTTTGCCTGTAAAAAAAAACATACAATACCCCCCCCCCCCAACATTACAACCCACCACCCACATACCCCTAATCTAACCCAAACCCCCCTTAAATAAACCTAACACTAAGCCCCTGAAGATCTTCCTACCTTGTCTTCACCATACCAGGTTCACCGATCCGTCCTGGCTCCGATATCTTCATCCAACCCAAGCGGGGGCTAGACATCCACTGAAGAAGTCCAGAAGAGGGTCCAAAGTCTTCCTCCTATCTGGCAAGAAGAGGACATCCGGACCGGCAAACATCTTCTCCAAGCGGCATCTTCTATGTTCTTCCATCCGATGACGACCGGCTCCATCTTGAAGACCTCCAGCGCGGATCCATCCTCTTCTTCCGACGACTAGACGACGAATGACGGTTCCTTTAAGGGACGTCATCCAAGATGGCGTCCCTCGAATTCCGATTGGCTGATAGGATTCTATTAGCCAATCGGAATTAAGGTAGGAATTTTCTGATTGGCTGATGGAATCAGCCAATCAGAATCAAGTTCAATCCGATTGGCTGATCCAATCAGCCAATCAGATTGAGCTCGCATTCTATTGGCTGTTCCGATCAGCCAATAGAATGCGAGCTCAATCTGATTGGCTGATTGGATCAGCCAATCGGATTGAACTTGATTCTGATTGGCTGATTCCATCAGCCAATCAGAAAATTCCTACCTTAATTCCGATTGGCTAATAGAATCCTATCAGCCAATCGGAATTCGAGGGACGCCATCTTGGATGACGTCCCTTAAAGGAACCGTCATTCGTCGTCTAGTCGTCGGAAGAAGAGGATGGATCCGCGCTGGAGGTCTTCAAGATGGAGCCGGTCGTCATCGGATGGAAGAACATAGAAGATGCCGCTTGGAGAAGATGTTTGCCGGTCCGGATGTCCTCTTCTTGCCGGATAGGAGGAAGACTTTGGAGCACCGGATTATGGATCGCCAACCCCCGCTTGGGTTGGATGAAGATCTTGGAGCCAGGACGGATCGGTGAACCTGGCATGGTGAAGACAAGGTAGGAAGATCATCAGGGGCTTAGTGTTAGGTTTATTTAAGGGGGGTTTGGGTTAGATTAGGGGTATGTGGGTGGTGGGTTGTAATGTTGGGGGGGGGTATTGTATGTTTTTTTTTACAGGCAAAAGAGCTGAAATTCTTGGGGCATGCCCCGCAAAGGGCCCTGTTCAGGGCTGGTAAGGTAAAAGAGCTTGTAATTTTTGTATTTTAGAATAGGGTAGTGAATTTTTTATTTTGGGGGTCTTTGTTATTTTATTAGGGGGCTTAGAGTAGGTGTAATTAGTTTAAAATTGTTGTAATATTTTTCTTATGTTTGTAAATATTTTTTTATTTTCTGTAACTTAGTTCTTTTTTATTTTTTGTACTTTAGATAGTTTATTTAATTGTATTTATTTGTAGCAATTGTGTTTAATTAATTTATTGATAGTGTAGTGTTAGGTTAATTGTAGGTAATTGTAGGTAGTTTATTTAATTAATTTATTGATAGGGTAGTGTTAGGTTTAATTATATCTTAGGTTAGGATTTATTTTACAGGTAAATTTGTAATTATTTTAACTAGGTAACTATTAAATAGTTCTTAACTATTTAATAGCTATTGTACCTGGTTAAAATAAATACAAAGTTGCCTGTAAAATAAATATTAATCCTAAAATAGCTATAATATAATTATAATTTATATTGTAGCTATATTAGGATTTATTTTACAGGTAAGTATTTAGCTTTAAATAGGAATCATTTATTTAATAAGAGTTAATTTATTTCGTTAGATAAAAATTATATTTAACTTAGGGGGGTGTTAGTGTTAGGGTTAGACTTAGCTTTAGGGGTTAATACATTTATTAGAATAGCGGTGAGCTCCGGTCGGCAGATTAGGGGTTAATAATTGAAGGTAGGTGTCGGCGATGTTAGGGAGGGCAGATTAGGGGTTAATACTATTTATGATAGGGTTAGTGAGGCGGATTAGGGGTTAATAACTTTATTATAGTAGCGCTCAGGTCCGGTCGGCAGATTAGGGGTTAATAAGTGTAGGTAGGTGTCGGCGACGTTGTGGGGGGCAGATTAGGGGTTAATAAATATAACATAGGGGTCGGCGATGTTAGGGCAGCAGATTAGGGGTACATAGGGATAACGTAGGTGGCGGCGGTTTACGGAGCGGCAGATTAGGGGTTAAAAGTGTAATGCAGGGGTCAGCGATAGCGGGGGTGGCAGATTAGGGGTTAATAAGTGTAAGGTTAGGGGTGTTTAGACTCGGGGTACATGTTAGAGTGTTAGATGCAGACATAGGAAGTGTTTCCCCATAGAAAACAATGGGGCTGCGTTAGGAGCTGAACGCTGCTTTTTTGCAGGTGTTAGGTTTTTTTTCAGCTCAAACAGCCCCATTGTTTCCTATGGGAGAATCGTGCACGAGCACGTTTTTGAGGCCGGCCGCGTCCGTAAGCAACTCTGGTATCGAGAGTTGTATTTGCGGTAAAAATGCTCTACGCTCCTTTTTTGGAGCCTAACGCAGCATTTGTTTGAACTCTCGATACCAGAGTTAAATTTATGGTGCGGCCAGAAAAAAACCCGCGGAGCGTTAACAGCCCTTTTACCGCCAAACTCCAAATCTAGCCGTTAATGAATAAAATTTCAGTGAAAGAAAATATCTTTATGTGATCTATCAGGTGTAATTTAATAGATATATTATCTTTAGGATTCCATAACAGCATTTCTCAAAATACCTGTACATCATAAATCAAAATTAGAGGGTAAACATGTTATTAGTCAGTGCTATTGTTATTTAAATTACCTTATATTTAGATTTTCCTAGTCTAGACTTGTTTAATTTTACGTTTAATTCTATAGTGTAACCCTGAAGCAGCACAGACATACAGTATATGAATCTCATATTTTGTCTATCTCAAGACATATAGATGATGATAGATCATAGATGGATAGATAGATGATATATAGAAATATAGATAGATAGATAGAAAATTTAAATAAATAGTTGAAATTGTCTTAAAGGGGCATTCCAGTCAAAATGTAAATGCACATAGATGAATTACATATTTGAACAAAAACATATTTGCAATATTCATGTATTAGCAAAAATGCTTCTAGTAAAAGTTATCACTGTTTTAGTTTTAAAATTTTTCTCTTCACGTGCATGTGATGCATAGCTAGATATTCTCAATGCACCAGCATTTTAAATAATGCAGCTGCTCAGATTATCACTGGGGCTTGTATCATGTCAGCAATTACCAAATTGAGTCATTACCAGATAGTACAAGCACCTTAGGCTCTCTGAGCAAGTGCTGTGTTTAAAATGCTGGTGCACGGTGCATACTTAAATACTTTATTGAAACAGCTATAGCTTTTATTAGAAGCATTTTTGCTAATGCATGTATATTACAGAATTGCTTCTGTTCAGTACTGAAATACACCCATGTGGTTTCCAATTTTGACTGGAATATCCCTTTAATGATTACAATTTAAGTGAAAAAAACCCCATTTTATAATGATCTATCAGGTGCAAATTAATAGATGTATTTTGACAGTGGTGAAGGCATTTAATAGACTCATTTTAATAGACTGCCACTGTGTGACACAATTACTCATTTTCTTTTTTTAACATATGTTTAATCAATTAGATGTAATTATCCCTAAGGCAAGCCTAGGCATGTACTGTTTTGGCTTAAAAACTTGGCCTGCTGGTTGCGTCAGGAGCTAAATTTGATCCGTTGCTCATGGATATGGTTATGTTCATACTAATTGGTTTGAAACTAAAGAAGATATCACATATGCATTGTTTAATCAAATCTTAACATACACATACAGGTATACCCCGCTCATACAGCGGGTTAGGGACCGGAGCCCCGCTGTAAAGTGAAAACCGCCTTAAAGTGAAACAAGGCAGTTTTAGCTTTCTTTCCACTTGCCAGTGTGTTTAAAAACTTGAAAACATGTTTGAACTAACATATATTAGTGGTGCAATAGTGCTATGTTTAGTTTAACACTAGCACAGCACAGAATTCAATAAATACTGTACTTGTAAAATAGTGACAATTACTTTAGTAAACTTTGCCAAACTATAGCACTGAGACACAGATTGCACTGTAAAGCTGTAAACAGAGTGAACCAAGCATAACAAAATGGTGCCAGTCACTTTTCTTGCAAACTCACAATGATTACAGCACTATTTCATAATCCTTGGTGGTTGAACTTCAGCTCCACAAAGCGCTGTATTAGCGAATCGCTGTAAAGTGAAGCGCTGTAAAGTGAGGTATACCTGTATGTGCTGGATGTATTACTCACTATTTGCAGCTACACTGGCCTTTTTATTTAAAGTGAAGGTCAATTTTCGTCAATGAGTGCCCGGTTTTTTAAAATATTTTTAAAAACAGGGGCACTTCCATTGATGAAAATTTACATTGCACTGGATTTGAATAAATAATTACCTTTTACTTCTGCAAAGCTGGATCGCCGATCTCAGCCTCAGTTCCTCTGTACTGACGTCAGAAATGACAAAACCGGCTTCCTCCAATCATGGCTTGCACCCCAGAGCGTCCAGCTCGTGATGCCCGGCTGTGATTGGAGGAAGCCAGTTTCATCATTGCTGTGGTCTACAGCAGGAAGAAGAAGGAGGGGGATCGTCGATCCGGCTTTGCAGGAGTAAAAGGTAAGTATTTCTACAAATCCGGTGCAATGTAAACTTTCATCAATGAAAGTGCCCCTGTTTTTAAAAGTATTTTTAAAAACCGGGCACTCTTTGATGAAAATTGACCTTCACTTTAATTCAATTTATATCGTAGTTTAAGTGTGAAAGAAAACATAGTTGAACCCGATGAACAACTGCCTTTGATTGACAAGGTACAGCAGCCTTTTGTAATCATATTACACACTGTAAATCATTAAAAACAAATATATGTTGAGATTAAAGGGATATTAAACCTAATTTTTTTATTATTCGGATAGACAGAGCATACAATTTAAAACAACTTTCCAATTTATCTCATCAAATATGTATTTCCATATATATCTCATCAAATGTGCTTAATTATCTTGGTATTCTTTGTTGAAGGAGCGGTGATGCACTACTGGGAGCTAGCTGAACACATCTAGCAAGCAAAAGACAAGATGCATATACGTGCAGGCAACCACCAATCAGCAGCTAGCTCCTAGCGGTTTAATGCTGCTCCTGAGCCTACGAGTACGTAGGTATACTTTTCAGCAAAGCATGAAGCAAATTATATCATTAGACTGTTGCTTTTTACACTCTTCGCCACCTCTGAGGTGGCGAGGAGAAATCACAGAGAGCTCGCTCACACCGGGTGATTGACAGTTCCTTCTCTCACTTGAGCGTGTAATAATGATACATATGGGCAGTGGATCCTGTTTGTTCACTGCCCGTATTTAGCAAAGGCAAAAGAACAACTTCTTGAGTTGAGAAGCTTGTCCGCTCACCTTTTAGTACACGGATCCCTTTGTCTGAGTTATGAATTATGCATGAGTGCATTTCAAACTTAAATAGAAGTATTTTTCCAATGTACTTCCATTAGCAAAAATACTTCTAGTAAACGTTTATTATTGTTTCTCTCCGGCATACGCACATATCTTGTGAGGTCTCGTGCGCCGGTATTAAAACACCATACCTTCTCCGAGAGTCAGCAGTAGCTTGTATGAAAAAAAATGAAGTCTTCACAGGCACAATATATGCTACCTACAGCTCTCTGAGTTTAATTTCTCGTGCATGGGCCCTCGCAGCATATGTGCATATTACCAGAAGCATTTTTGTTAATAGAAGTACATTGCAAAAATGTTTCTATTTAAAACTGAAATGTACCAGTGCATAATTCATAATTTAGACAGAGCATAAAGTTTTTAAAAACTTTTCGATTTATTTACATTATCTACTTCGCTTGATTGTTGAAAAATATACCTAGGTAGTCTCAGGAACATTTTGAGCTTTCTATCCCTTTAATTAAAAGTATACTAAACACCCCTTGCTTTTGTGTAAAAATGTCTGCTAATCAAATTGCTGGCTTAGGCTATTTGCATCATTTTGAAAGTATGAGTTTGCTTTTTGCAAAACATAATATTTATACAAAAGAGGTGTTTAATATCCCTTTAATTTAAAGGGTAGCCTTATCCATACCACCAATATTAATTAATCCCTTTAAAGTTTTGCCATTACAACGTCAATTGGATGTCTATTCCAGAAATAATCACTCTTTCTTCTGTAAAATAATAACCTTCTCAACTTATTCCTGAACCTATTACTCTTCAGCTTGAGATCATTATTCTAGATCTGGTGTTTAATAAAATAATAATAATAATAATCACATTTCTCGATTCTGGAAGTGCATGAGTTTTAAATACAGAAAGTCCTGAAAATACTGATCTCTGCATGTACAAAAAAATCAATTTACAATAACTGTTTTGCCTAACTGTAAGACAGAAAGGAGGAGTTTTAGTCCATTAGTTTGTGTTAACCTAGAGTGATTAGAGATGATTTTCAAATGAAGTGAAGCGTTCAGAAATCGATTTAACAAGAAAGGGTATCTAGAGTATTTGATTGAATGGGCTTATAAAGAACCAATCTATAAAAGGGGTCACGAAAAAGGTTAGAGTGGAAATAGGACGACAGTCATTCCGTTTTTGTTATTAATTTCAGTAACCAAAATTGGGCCACATTACAAGTGGAGCGTTAATTAACACTCACGCTTGAGCATTAACTGCGCTAGAAGTAAGCTTTTTGTGTGACGGGTTGCGCTCGTATGAGTTGAAAGTAAACTGTTTTCACTTGGGCGTTAACCCAAAGAGTGCAAAAATCCGAGCTTTACATATTGCGTTAGCTTTCACGTTTTCCCTCCTAGAACTCAATGGAGAAAAAAAAGTGGTAAAAAAATCTAACACCCTACTCTTGCGCAAACCCGATCACATATTATCAATATGAATATATGAATATTTCACATTCCAATGTTCTTCACATACAGGAATATCTTCTATTTATTCATAAATACATATTTCTATATATATTTGATGGTATTTTGGTACAATATATATATATATATATATATATATATATATATATATATATATATATATATATATACACACACTAGTCCCAAAGCCTGTGTACACAGGCCATTTTTTGCAGTACAGCTTTCTCTCTCACGCCCAGCTTCGCCCCTTGTCACGCCCCGCCCACGTCTCACCCACTGTTCTCGCTGAGGAGATCAGCTGCAGGTCAGTTGTAGAAGGCCAGGTGTATTTGTCCTCAGACAAACACACTTGGCCTTTTATATTATAGGATATATATATATATATATATATATATATATGGATATATACATGATTATATATAGGTATAGATATGTACAGATATATATATATATATATATATATATATATATATATATATATATATATATATATATATATATATATATATATAAAAGAATATCTATTTATAAATACATAGAACATATTCCCCTATGTAAAGAACATTGGAATTTTAAATATTTACAGTAAAATACACTTTATGAAATATGAATATTGCATAAATATGCTTTTAATTGTTTTCATCTACTTAACTGCAAAGGGCTCCAATGCACTTATATATATATGTGTGTGTGTACATATGTATTTATGTGTTTATATGTGTATAAATGTCTGTAAATACAAATATACACATATAAATACATTAATACATAAAACAGTTAACCAGACCCCTGAGGACGCGGAAATAATTCTACCAGAAATCGTGATTGCGTTCAAGTGATCGTCATCGCCCTTACTTTCGACTCATAACACCAGAAGTAAACCCAACACTCGCAAACACCCACAACAAACTCCTTATCGCTTGCGCACAAATGTTTGAGCTCCATTTGTAGCCTGGCCCATAATCAGGTCTGTCAGATAATTAAAAAATATTTGCCCATTTTGTATAGGAACAAAGATGTGTATAACCTGGTGAATTAAGGCTGTAATTTAATATCAAGACACAATACGTACTGTGGTCCAACTCAAAGAGACAAACTGTAATGGTAGTAGCTGGCTTTTGTGTAAAGGACACTATAAATGTGAGGACAGGCAATGCAAAGTCTGTGAACATACAGAAATTAGATGTCATTTTCAATCATGTGTTACTCACAAGATTTATAATCTAAATGCCTGCACTAACTGCTCTTTGTCACTTATTTATTTACATGTTTTGAGTATAGATTACAGTACGTAGGACTCACCACTAAAGAAGCTAAAGTGATGAAAAAAGACCATTTGAACGTTATTACTGCAACTAATTTTGAATTGACATCTACTGTGGCAGACCATTTTAGAAACAATCATGTGGTAATACTGAATATTTCAAATGGCAAATAATTGAACAAATTATTGCTCCGCCTAGAGGAGGATATAGGGACCTTATATTACAGAGAAGATGGGTCTTGGATTTTCTTATTGAGAACTAGGACTCTCCTGGGTCTTAATGTTGAGGGAGATGTAATATATTTTTGGTATAAATAAGTATCCCCCGTTGTTTGCTATATTTTTGTCACAATAATATATTAACTAGTGGATTTGTATGCAAATGCTTATAATATCATTTGTAACATTAAATTGAATTTATTATTGTCTGATATTTACTTATGAAATTTGCGCTCATTCTTGGACATATATTAATTTGCATGAACTATATAGGAATGTATACCAAGGTTATATAAAGGGACAGTATACTGTAAAATAGTTTTTCCCTTAATGTGTTTACAATTGCTTTTTTTTACCAACTGCAGAGTAAAAAATGTATGAAAATTAGCTTTTTAAGGCTTATTTGTGTATATTAAAGCTCTGATTTTGTGTTTTGAAGCAACAACCTAATTAAATGGGTTGAGCTTGTAGGTATAATCAGATCTCATTACTGTATCACATTGTACACATATACCTGCTTCTTTATCTTATATCTGTCCTTAAAACAATCACCAGTACTTTGAGAGAACAATGGAAAATCAACATTTTATTACCTTATCTCTGCTATATCCCACTGGGAGTGTAATTTCTTTTGCTGGCTGTGTTTACAAAGCTTATGTATAGCTGGTACGCGCGGCCACAAACTTTCAGAATAGGTGGAGATACCACATGCTAAATCAACAATTTCAAATGCCAATATAAGGGTAAAGGAGCTACTTGTAAACAATTTAATACACTCCAGCAGGTAAAGTGGATCATTGGGAACAAATTAAAGGGGAGAACATTTTTGAGTAAACTGTCCCTTTATTTAATATTTGGAGGTAACAGTCAATAATAAGGATAAAAGTTGTATACTGTTTCATGTAAGGGTTTTCCCATTAAGATGACATAGTACAGCCTTCAGACTTTGTATATAAAAAGAAAGGTGTCCCAGCTGCTGCAGCTGTCTATACAAATAGGTCTTGATTTACATAAACTGTCTCTTTAAGGCAGTTTAGCCGAAACGCGTAAAACCGCTGCAGCCGCAGGTCTGTGCACATGTTTTTATATCATTTGCTGTGAACATTTTTAATTTGTTATGCCCCGTTCTTTGTGAATTTGTGGATTATATAGACGTTTCTGCTCTACTAATTAAAACATATATCAATGTAAAATACATATTACTTATTACGTTTAAATATTAAAATGAGCACGTAATATCCTTTGAATCTATTATTGGGCTAGTTTGTACAAATGTTTGTAAAAAGCCATGTTAAACAAAATCTGATACCACCTAAACATTTGCTTAATTTTGAAGCAAATGTGTTTGTATAGCTAGGATTACATTTCCCTTCCTCTGCAGGGGTCTGATCAACAGCAGAGCTGACTTGCTTCGTGTCATAGCAAACAACACCCCCCACACACATTTACACATAAACATACACATTGCAGCCATTAGAAGTAATCCCAATACAAGGTTCTATTATGGTTAAGGGTCAAATGACACTACTGCTTTGAGAAGCTTCACACTGTGGTGTGTATTTTGTTATGTTTTGAAGAGACAGCAGATTTGCTGAGACGTTAAAGCCATGATTCTCACCATGCGTGTCGAGTAGACCTGTGCAGCCAAGAAAATTTTGTTTCAGACGAAATTTTGGTTTCCGAATATTCGTTGGCTGCCCTATTCGGTATTCGTTTAATTTAAAATGAAACAAATACAACATTTTAGTTAAACATTTACATTAGTTTTCATTAAAAAGAATGTAAATGTATCAAAGCGAGAGGTGAAAAGTCCTATTTGTGCCAGAGTAGAAATTAAAGCTTTTTTTTGTGCCTGTTGAATACTGTCATCGAAGTAATCACCTGGCTATTATGACAAATGCAAATATTCATTTTTTTTAAAAAGGGTTTTATATATATATATATATATATATATATATATATATATATATATATATATATATATATGTATAAATAAATAAAAAACTTTATTTGGGTTCTTTACACATTTCAGATTTTTGTGTGTATCACTAAAGGTCCCCTCCCTATTTAAACCCAATGGCCTCTATTTATCAAAGTCTGGCGGACCTGATCCGACAGTGCGGATCAGGTCCGCCAGACCTCGCGGAATACGGAGAGCAATACGCTCTCCGTATTCAGCATTGCACCAGCAGCTCACAAGAGCTGCTGGTGCAACGCCGCCCCCTGCAGAATCGCAGCCAATCGGCCGCCAGCAGGAGGGTGTCAATCAACCCGATCGTACTCGATCGGGTTGAATTGCGGCGATGTCTGTCCGCCTGCTCAGAGCAGGCGGACAGGTTATGGAGCAGCGGTCTTTAGACCGCTGCTTCATAACTGGTGTTTCTGGCGAGTCTGCAGGATCGCCAGAAACACGGGGCCTCAAGCTCTATCCGGAGTTTGATAGATAGGCCCCAATGTTTTGACTTTTTTTTTTTAATTTTGGGGGGCTTGTTGCTTATCAAGTAGATGATTCTCTTTCAAATGAGGGGTCTTGATTGTCTGTAGCTGCTAAGGAAGCTAAGATTGAAGGTTTGAATCTCCCCCCCTCATACTCCCTTGCAGCTGTACTAACCCCCTGTGTGACATCGTCACATGTTTGTGGCAATGTCACTGGCATTCCCATTGAAGGCTTGGGAGTGTTGCCCACTAGGCCACCAGCAATCCCCGACCTGTAGTGGGGGGATTGCCAAAAACAGCTTCTGATTGGCAATCCCCATGCATGATGAGAGCAGTACGTCATGGGCACACACCTGCGATGCACATGACCAGAATGGCTCGTCATGCATACTGAATTGGTTAAATAACTTATGACTAAAGTCAAGCTGTGCAGTCATTAAAAACCAACATGACTAAGCAGCCAGCACGCAGCTGAAAGAAATATAGAGCTGCTCTAAATTTGTAATTATTATTGTATTTTAAGTACAACATTACTGACATATAAATTAAACTGACAGAAAAGTGAAAATAAAACACTTTCATGATTCAGAGAGAGCATGTCATTTTAATCAACTTTATTACTTTTATTATCTAATTTGTTTTGTTCACTTGGTATCTTTTGTTGAAAAGCATAGCTACCTAGGCTCAGGAACAGCAATGCACTGCTGGGAGCTAGCTGCTGATTGGAGGCTGCACATATATGCTTTTAGTCATTGGCTCACCAGATGTGTTTAGCTAGCTCCAAGTAGTGCATTGCTGATCCTTCTACAAAGGATACCAGGAGAATGAAATAAATGTAATATTAGACGTAAATTGGAAAGTTGTTTAAAATTGTATTAGCTGTATGAAAACAATTGGAGTTTCATGTCCCTTTAATGCCTATATGTAAATTACAAAACGTGTATTTTTAATTATTGTTTTTTTTATGACTTCTAAACCACCCACTTTACTGCAAGGGACATTGGCTAATGGATTCTCAGTTTTTAAAATGACAGTAAACACCTTGATATTTTTATATAAAATGTTTAGTTATGCATAATAAAACAACTCTGCAAATATGTTTGATTATTTATTTTGCCCCCTTTCATGCAATTTAGCTCTCAAAATTTAGCAATTTCTTATTTTCAGAACTTGAATTGCACTCTGATGACTTCTCAATGCTAAATCTGCTACAAATTCATCCTTAATTGTCTTTATCAGATAACAACTGCAAAATAATGCATTTTCTACTAAATGTATGACAGTATCTAACCTTGTTGTCTGTGGACTAAAGCCCAGATTGGATTGTCCAAATAAAGCAAATGGTGGGGTTGGCTATTGAAACATAATTACAGTTAATAAAAAGGGTGTTGGTTTATTTTAAAACTCTGTTGTTGCTCTAAAAATATCTGATAATAATAATAAACTGTTAGGATTTGGCTGATTATATGTTATTCTATAGCAATACAACAGAAATGTTTTGTAATTACAAGGTGTTTACTGTCCCTTTAAGGATGTCACGGACCATGGATACAACCGCATGTACACGCACAGTTTGGTTTCACCGACACCAACAACACTCATTGCACATGTGTGAGCTGGGCATGGCTGGCTCTATTCCTAGACTCAGACAACAGTTGCAAGTCCCTCAGTGTCTCCTGGACAATGTAAAAACATAGCTTGTGCAACTTAGGACTGTTCATTAGCCAGACTTAAAACATGCAACTCCCAAAATAGTTGTTATGAGTCATAGGGCTGGTCGTGAACTTTCACATTGATGTCCTCCATATTGTGTGTTTTATAATGTGTGTGTACGCACTCGGTTTCTGGTACTTTTAACACTTTGTTCTATATTGGCCTATGTTGTAGGTGCCGTCATGGACTACACTTCCCTTTGAGACCTGATTTGCTGCTGTCACACGCTGGCTGCCCATGTTCCCACTAAACCTTCTACTTCTTCTTGTAGTCTGGGCTCAACAATGCCCGGCTTGACACACTTTAGACTTGCACCCTGCAATCAGGAAAAAATGCAAATTGTCCCCTCTCAACTTTTATTCTGCATTTGGAAGTGGAGAAAAGAAGAAGACATGTAGTTTTAAAGATGTGGAGGTATTTTCTTGGCCATTTATAATCAGCTTGATGACCCACTGTATCATACATCTTATTCCTAAATGTGTTTAATTAGGGTATGAATTTTTTGTTGGTAAGGCTGGAGGTTGTGCTGTTGCAGGGGAGGACTTAGCGGTGGATTAGATAGTGGGGGATTCTTGAGGGACTAAAACAAACTCCACCATTCATGCTCTCTGCTAAGCTAAAATAAATTCTGCAAATGCTGCACGCAAATTCTGTTCTGCATTCCATTGATCAATGGGCACAAAAATAGAGGTAATAATAATAATACATGCCCATCTTTAGGTAAAGTGTCATGATATGGTAAGGCACTGTGACCAAGATAAGTTATACATTTAAAATGTTTAAAAATGTATATATAATATATCTGAAAGCATAGTTACTTCTGAAGACACATTTACTAAGCATGGTGATCAAAATGAAACTGTTTTGGCCCCTTTAACTGGCTCTTCCTGCCCCCCCCCCCCCCGGAAAAAACCCTCATACCTACGTTTGTTTAATGTTATCACATGTTTAGCGTGTTATAGTCATGTTCTTGAGGCATTTAGACAGTAGATGACAAGCAAGAGACTTGAGGTTAGGCAAAAAGTTATCTGGATTTGAAACATGGATCACAAGTCAGTGCTTTCTGGATAGTCAACATGTTACACATGTACTAGCAAAGCTGACTTGAACTGACTTGGGTTGTGCAAGTCAGTTTTTTTTAAGATTATAATGTCATTATGTGGAAAGTGATAATGACCCCACTTAGTGATTCAGTCCTGCAGACAAAGGCATATTAGCATTGCTCTTGGTTGTAGAAGCTCTTATGAAGCTCATATCTCTACTCTGTACCGCTGTAAAACTAAGCCTCAGAGAGTTTTAACTAAAGGCAAGGGGAGACTAATGAAGACCCTTTGCCTCCCTGTTTGATCAACACGGACTAAAGGGATTTAAAGTGATCGCTGATTTCTGGACACAGTGGACATTTTTTTTATTAGAAGGGAACTACCACTTTTAAAATAGCTTCCAAATGCCCCTCTAAAATGCTGGTGATTACCATGACACAGCTCAATATTTCGACTAGCCCACTAGCCCACTAGCCATTGGTGAGTGCAAATTTAATGATGGCGAGTGAAAGTTAGTTAGTGAATATTGAGTCTGAAGTCTAGTGGCATGTTGTAGCAAAGTTGGCACATTGTATTTTAAGAATGTACATTCCTATTGCAGCATTGACAAACACACATTTTGTGCTATGTGCTGAAACTATAATCTACAGGGATATTATATAGCCATGAAAATGCAAAGAAATGGTATGTTATTCCTCTAGGGCTGTAGGGACCCCATTAGTGCTTAGACTGTAAACATGGGAGAGAAAGAGAGAGAGAGAGAGAGAGAGAGAGAGAGAGAGAGAGAGAGAGAGAGAGAGAGAGAGAGAGAGAGAGAGAGAGAGAGAGAGAATAAGAGTGGAGAATAAGGTAGAGTTAAGAAAGAATAAGAAACAAATATGAAAGAGGGGAAGAGAAGATATGACCTGAGAGAGAAGGGAGAGGGTAGAAAGAGAGATTGAAGAGAGGAGAAAGTTGAGAAAGATAGTTAAGGGTGAGACAGGAGAGATGATAATTTTTTAAAAACAAAATATCCAGGTCTGCTATGACCTCACATTAATGTCAGCACTCTCTGCACTCACTGAGGCCTATTTATCAAATGTCTGTCGGACCTGATCCGACAGTGCGGATCAGGTTCGACAGACATTGCTGAATGCGGAGAGCAATACGCTCTCCGTATTCAGCATTGCACCAGCAGCTAACAAGAGCTGCTGGTGCAACGCCGCCCCCTGCAGACTCGCGGGCAATGGGCTGCCAGCAGGGAGGTGTCAATCAACCCGATTGTACTCGATCTGTTTGAATTCCGCCGATTCCTGTCCGCCTGCTCAGAGCAGGCGGACAGGGTTTTGGAGCAGCAGTCTTTGTGACCGCTGCTTCATAACTGCTGTTTCTGGCGAGTCTGAAGACTCGCCAGAAACACGGGCCCACAAGCTCCTTACGGAGCTTGATAAATGAGCCCCTCTGTGTTCAACAACTTCCTTTTTCTATCCAGCTGTTGTCTTCCCCAGAACATCTAGTTGATCTTTCTAACTGCTAAGAACTTATTTTTGTTAATTTATTACTGTATGTATTATTTAATTTGTTATGGTATAAAATATTACAACATTTTTCACAATGGAAAAACATATGCAAAGAGGGGATGAAGTAGTGGGTGTGGTGTGGGTGGGATTAGAAGTGACGAGTAACATTTTGTCCTGGCTAGTAGTTTAGGACTTGAAATTTTGAGTCCTTACCATGTTGATGTTGAACATTCGTCCTGCTAGGCATCAGGAAGGTTTATGATAAGAATGAATTCCCCATCTTGTAACTAAAGGAGCAATTTCTTTCCAATGAGGGATATCAATGGATAAAATATGTGATCATTTTGGGTCATTCACCATATGAGAGGCTTAATTATTATGGCCTATTACTACAGTGTTAAAAGTAATGGTATCCATATAATCTATACCATAACATTTAATATTTTCTGTATAATGTGCAAAATGATCTAGCTTTGACTATACTATTATGAGAATAATTATTTCTCTGCTGTTGATTACATGCATTTTTATTAGACTTTTCAATTTCAATTTAACCCCTGCAAAGTGGTTTAACACACAGTAAAAGGAACCGCTCCTATCAGCAGTGCTAGTCTACAATTCAGATGTTGGTGTAAAACACAAAGTAGAGCATGGTCAATAGTTGTAAAATTACATACTCTAACAGATTACAGCATTTCATTTTTTTACTATTATTACTTTAAACATAGAAACATAGAATTTGATAAGAACCAAAAAGGTCCATCAAGTCTACCCATATTACATATTACTTTTTTCTTAGGGTAGCCTTATGCAATATGCACAAATACTCGCAGTTTAGTAATTAAAATTACCTGAACGTACTGCAATAATGATTCAAGATAAGTTGGATTTGGTAGCTATAACAGAGACATGGTACAATGACTCTCACGACTGGGAAACAGTCAGATACCCATTTGATCCCTATAATTGTTTTGTTGTACTCCACCTTTGTTTATAGCGCTCCGGAATCTGTTGGCGCTCTACAAATAACAGATAATAATAATAATAATAATAAGATATGGTTTCATTTTGTTAAAAAAAATTGAGTACCAAAGAAAGGGGGGAGTTGATCTGTACATGAAAGAAAATATTTAAGTAACTGAAATTGTAGAAACCAAATGACAATGTAGAAAGTGGTTTGGGTAATTATAGAAACTGAAGGGAAACAGGTGTTTAGAATAGGGGTGGTATATATGCCTCCATTACACGATAAAGCATCAGATCGACTATTGCTTGATGAAATTAAAATGAAGGGCAATGTTATAGAAGTGGGGGGTTGTAATATGCCTGATGTAGACAGGTAAGTACCTATTGTTATATTGCTATAAGGAACTATATTAGATTTAGTACTTACAAACAGTGATATAGTATCTGAAGTGTCTGTGGGTGAGAACTTAGGCTCTAGTGATCATGAGCCTGTATGGTTTAATATTCAAGCAAAGGTATTGTGCAACCATAATAAAACAAACGTTTTAGACTTTAGAACGACTGATTTTTCTTACATGGGAAACTACATAAATTAATCTCTAAAGGGATGGCACAGATTATAGGATCGAAAGAACAGTGGGAATCTTTTAAAATTGCTATTCTAGATACAACTAAACACTGTATTAGACTTGTTTGTAAAAAACAGAAGAAAACAAATATGGTTTTCAAGAGAAGTAGCACATGCAGTTAAGAAAAAAAATAAGTCTATAAAAAATTGAAACTCACTGGCTCAGAAGAGGATAAGTAAAAATGAAGAACCCAACAAAAGATGACAAAGCAGTTAATCAGAAAGGCTAAAGCTGATGCAGAAGAAAAAATAGCACAATCTGTAAAAAAAAAAAAATTGGTGAGAAAACCTTCTTTAGAAATATCAGTTAAAAGAGAAAACGGAGGGATAGTAACACTCAAGACTAATGATCGAGTAGTGGAAGGAGATAAACAAATAGCAAACTGTCTAAATGATTACTTTTGTTCAGTTACAACAGATGGTAAAGATAGCGAGATTCTATTAAGGAATGTTACTTTAAATGATAATGTGAGTAGTACTTTTCTTTTTACAGAGGAAGAGGTTTCAAGAGCTTTATCAAAAATAAAAGTAAATAAGTCTGTTGCTCCAGATAATAGTCATCCAAGGGTTCTGAGAGAACTTCGATCCGTGATAGCTACTCCATTAGCTGATTTATTTAATCAGTCACTGTTAACATTGTTGCAATCACTGCGGCCAGATGGCTAAACACTCATGCACACTCCCGAGCACACCTAAGGTTACTCTTTAAAAAAAATTAGTAATAGAAGTAAACTTAAATGTTGTTTAAAATCTCATGCTCCATCCAATTCATTACAATTTAATTTTGACTTTACTATGCCTTTAAATTGTAGTTTTGAATTTCAGAATATTACGTCTTTTTTTCATTGATTTGGTAGCGCCTAAATTTAAAGGGACAAGAAACCCCACATTTTTATTACATAGTTCAGAGAGAACATAAACCTTTTTACAACTTTCACATTTGCTTTTATTCTCAAATTTGCATCATTCTCTTTTTATTCTTTGAAAAAGTGACAGCATTGCTGAAGTAACAGCATTGTACTACTGGCAGCTTGCTGTACACATCTACTTAGTCAATCATAGAGACAAATGTGTGCAGGCACCAATCACCAGCTAGCGTAGTGTAGGATATGTGCGTATTCTTTTTCAACAATGGATACTAAGAAAACATAGCACATTTGGAAATAGAAGTGATTTGAAAAGTGTTTTAAAATTGAATGCTCTATCTGATTCTTGCAAGTTTCATTTAGACTATGGCCCCAATTTATCAAGGTCTTTCGGACCTGATCCAACAGTGCGGATCAGGTCCGACAGACCTCTCTGAATACGGCGAGCAATATGCTCGCCGTATTCAGCATTGCACCAGCAGCTCACCAGACCGCCAGCAGGGGGGTGTCAATCAACACGATCGTACTCGATCAGGTTGGTTTCCGGTGATGTCTGTCCGCCTGCTCAGAGCAGGCGGACAGGTTATGGAGCAGCGGTCTTTGTGACCGCTGCTTCATAACTGCTGTTTCTGGCGAGCCTGCAGGCTCGCCAGAAACACGGGGCATCAAGCTCCATTCGGAGCTTGATAAATATGCCCCTATACCTTTAACTTGACTTGTACATCTGTTACCAATCCTGAGTTTATGAGATTTTTGGTGTTTTTTGTGTACATGAAAAATTCATGACATCTGCTTCCCAGTATTAGCTATGCAATTGTTAACCAAGTGAACATTTTCACACTGATTAAAATAAAGAACACAATTCCAAATACAATACTCTTTATTACATTTTCTGACTGCTTTAACACTGAGTCAATCCATGACCCAGCAAAATATAATGGGCTAGATTACAAGTGGAGCGCTAATTTATCGCACACCAATAAATGGGAAAATTCGCCTGTTTACGGGCACGCAATAAATAACCAGGCATTATATTAGATCTCTGGTTAATTTTAAAAAGTGCCCCAATTGGCCCCAAACTTTAGTGTTTGTTAGTGTTAGCATCTTTATTTATTTTTATTTTTAAGTTGTATGAAGCAGTTTTATGGGGTAAAATGTGTGGGGTGTATACACATATTAACACATAAATATATATGTATATAATCATATACATATATATTTATATTTGCTGCCCATTGCTGCGCTACATACCCCCTTCACTGCGCTAGTTCTCATGTTGTGTCACGGCTCCCATTGGAGCTCGTGAGCGCAAAGCTTCCGTGCAATATGATTGCAAGGTCGCATTCGCATTGCACCTAACTTGTAATACCAGCACACATTTGCGTGGGCTGGTATTACTAAGTTTAGCTCAAATATCTCATCCTATTGGCTGATTTGAAAATGTCAGCCAATAGGAATGCAAGGTACCCCATATTTAAACGGGTACCTTGAATTCAATTCTCAGTGTGCGGCGGTGATTGTACAAAGAGGATCTCCACGCTCGATCGCTCCGTGTCGCCGGTCTTCTGTTCCGTGGTCACCTCCACTCCGGCTTGGTCCTAGATGAAGATAGAAGAGGTCACTGTGATAGAAGAATATATCGCCGCTTGGAAGACTTTCTCCGCCGGACTTCAGGAACGGTGAGTACCAATTTGGGCGATAGATTTAGGATTTATTTTTTTTTTTTATTTTTTTTTTATTTTTTAGATTAGGGATTTCATGGGTACTCGTAAAAGAGCTGAATGCCCTTTTAAGGGCAGTAAAAAAGCTGAATGCCCTTTTAAGGGCAATACCCATACAAATGCCCCTTTAGGGGCAATGGGTAGTTTAGGTTTTTTAGTGTTAGGTTTTTTATTTTGGGGGTTTTGGTGGGTGCGAGTTTTAATGTTAGGGGGGACTTAGTATTTATTTAATATAAAATAGCTGTTTAACTTAGGGCAATGCCCTACAAAAGGCCCATTTAAGGGCTATTGGTAGTTTAGTTTAGATTAGGGGGTGATTTTATTTTGGGGGGGTTTATTTTCATATGGATTAGGATTATTTTTTTATTTTTTGATAATTTGGTTTATTATTTTCTGTAATGTTAGACTTTTTTATTTTTTGTAATTTTAGATTAATTTAATATAAACTTTTTTTTTTTTTTAAGTAATGTTATACTTTTTTAATTTGAATTGTAACTTAGTATTTTTTTATTTTAGGTATGTGGGGTTAATTTAGGGGGTGTTAGGTTAGGGGCCTAGTAATTTTAATTAGTTATTTGCATTGTGGGGAGTTGGCGGTTTAGCGGTTAATAGTGTTGATAGGTAGTTTGCGTTATGGGGGGTTGGTGGATTAGGGGTTTTTAGTTTTATTAGGTAGATTGCAATGTGGGTGAATGGCGGATTAGGGGTTAATAGTTTTATTCGGTAGTTTGCGATGTTGGGGTTGGCGGGTTAGGCTTTAATAGCGTAATTAGGTAGTTGGCGTTGTGGGTGAATGGCGGATTAGGGGTTAATACATTTATTAGTTAGATTGCGATTTGGGGGAATGGTGGATTAGGGGTTAATAGTTTAATTAGTTAGATTGCGATGTGGGGGGTTGGCAGATTAGGGGTTAATACATGTATTATTAGTTCCGATATAGGGATGATGGTGGATATAGAGGTTTTACGTGTCGGGTTTATTTTTGGGAGACGGGTTAGACTTTTACAGGAGATTTGCCATTTTTTAATTTTCTTAGGCGCCGGCAGTTTCTTAAGTGCCGTAAGTCACTGGCGACTCCAGAAATGTGTATTAACGCACATTTCTGGACATCGCTAGTTTATCCGATTTACGGCAGTTTATGAACTGCCGGCAGGATTTATGTGATTCCTCGATGTGAAATTACGGGCATCGTGGGGTTCAGCAGTTACACTGAAGCCTGCGGCTGCCCCGCATATGTAATCTCACCCAAAATTGACAGGCCCTTCATCATAAACTCTCTCCTGTCAATCTCTAACAGGAGGGACCCCCAAAATAAGAAAATTAGTACCTCTGAGGGCAAGCACTCTGCCAACCCTCTGTTACTTAATCTCCTCAGTACTTTGGGGAGTGTCTTCTTGCACATTTACCTTCTAATTGCCAGCAGCTTCAATTTCCCAGACCTTAAATGGACAAACAGCTAATTATATCATATTCAAATTTGTGCAGAAAAACCCTTTCAAATATGTTGGACTCCATCTACTACTCCCACTGGGGTTGATTTGTGATGCTGCCTCTTGTTTATTTAGCTTTTTCTTATCAATACTGCAGTACTGAAGTTTTTAATAGATGAGGCAGATTCAGCAGGCAAAAGCAATTATTCCAAAACACAAACTAAAGATAAAGGTGCTGTATGTAAACAGTTTAATATAGGTATGTGCAAAATACATTATTTGGATATTTGTTTGTCAAATTAATTCCAAATATGGCCACGGGTAGCAGCATTCTGCTGTTTCGGCGCTGGATATATTAGTGTTAAAGTGCAACACAAAAATCTGGATTTTTGTTTGACACATGGAAATCCGAATAACGAATTTTGCACACACCTACTTTAAAGGGACACTGAACCCAAATTCTTTCTTTCGTGATTCAGATAGAGCATGACATTTTAAGCAAATTTCTAATTTACTCCTATTATCAAATTTTCTTTATTCTCTTGGTATCTTTATTTGAAATTCAAGAATGTTGAATGAGTGTTGGGTTGTCCTTGCTGATTGGTGGATAAATTCATACCCAATAAAAAAGTGCTGTCCAGAGGTCTGAACCAAGAAAAAAGCTTAGATGCCTTCTTTTTAAAATAAAGATAGCAAGAGAACGAAGAAAAATGGATAATAGGAGTAAATTAGAAAGTTGCTTAAAATGGCATGCTCTATCTGAATCACAACAGAAAAAATTGGGTTCAGTGTCCCTTTAATACATTCTGGCCGTAAAATGAAATATTTAGGAACATATTAAAGCGAAGAAAATTTAACAGTACCCCTTGACCATCAACAGGGCCTACATGGGAGTATAAAAACAAAATTTCCTCATACAGGGTTGACTTTTACAGCATTGTGACTAGGGGGTGTTGTTGCAAAACTAAAAATTTGCACTGACTGGAAAAAAATCTGATTATCATATACAAGAGCTGACTATCTACAAACCTCTCAGATCTACAGATCATCTGGTTTCAACTTTGCAGCTTTTGATAAACCAACTTACAAATGTAAGCGTCAAATTCATAACTGCAAGGTTTATTTGTTTTGACAGTGAACAAATACAGGTGTCAATACTTATTAGGGCTATTTGGTCAGTGAGAGGAAATTAAATACAATTATTAAACTCACACTCAAACGTCTAGTATATTGGTTAAAATGGCCGGTTTCAACCAATTTTTACTGGAATAGCTATGACCATCATTTAGCGTCAATTTATCAATTTTGCCTAGTCTTATTGGCTCACCCTGTGATTTCAGCTAGCTCCCAGTAGTGCATTGCTGCTCCTTCAACAAAAGATACAGAGAGAATGAAGCACATTTTATAATAGAAGTAAATTGTATCTGTAAATGTGTGTCATTGTTAAAAGGACAGTAAAGACAAAATTAAACTTTCACGAGTCAGACAGAGCATGCAATTTAAAACAACTTACCTATTTACTTCCATGATCTAAATTGCTTTGTTCTCTTGGAATCCTTTGTTGAAAAGAATACATAGGCAGTGTCAGGAACAACAGTGCACTACTGGGAGCTAGCTGCTGATTGGTGACTGCACATATATGCCTTTTGTCATTGGCTCACCCTATGTTTTCAGCTAGTAGTACATTGATTAAAAATGATTAAATAAAATGATTAAATAAAATGATTAAATAAAAAAAAGAAACTGGCAGTGGAAAATGAATTATCAAGAGGTATATTCACACACAAAGGTTCAACTTTCCAAAAATTAAAGAGTAAAATTACCAATATTTGATATATACAGAAGTACAGTGGTCTGAGTTTGCTACCACAGACGGCTTTTATTTCTGCATTTCTGAAAAACTAGATTGCTAGACAAAATATACAATACCTCTCAAACAAAAAAATACATAAACTTCCACTAATAAAAAATAAAACATATATTTGTTAATGCATAAGTAAAATAAATTAAAAAAACAACCTATGGTATTACAACCATTTGCCTTAAAGGGACATGAAACCCAAAAATTTTTAGGTAGAACATACAATTTTAAACAACTTTCCAGTTTACTTCAATTAACATATTTGCATCATTCTCTTGGTATCAATTCTTGAAGGAGCAGCAATGCACTACTGGTTTCTAACTGAACACATTGGTGAGCCAATGACAATCGATATATATATATATATATGCAGCCAACAATCAGCAGCTAGAACCTAGGTTCTTTGCTGTTCCTGAGCTTTCCCAGATAAACCTTTCAGTAATGGATAATAAGAGAACAAAGCAAATTAAATAATAGAAGTAAATTGGAAAGTTGTTTGAAATTGTATGCTCTGTCTAAATCATGAATGTCTAATAATGACTTTACCGTCCCTTTAATGACTGCTTTAACTGTGGCATTACGTCTACAAGTATGTGCAGAACTTTACAGACCACATTATTCCAGCGCTCCTTTAGAACATTCCAGAGAGACTCTAGAGATGTTATAGATGAGTCCTTTGTATTTTCCCTTTTCGAAAGTTCTTAAAGATGTTCAATGGAGTTTAGATCTGATGGTTGTGAAGGGAGCTAGGAAAGCAATGCAAGTTAGCACTACTTTCTCCTTCTTGAACTTTAGATACATGTGGCACAGCTTGAATTGTTGGCTCTCTAGTAAATTAATTCTCTTCCACACAACGTTATGCCCAAAGAAATGGCATGTACTCCTCTTTCGTCAAAGTGTAGTTGATCTTGTGCAAGTTTCCAAAACACCAGAATAAGCTAAGGGGGCGATTTATCAAGCTGAGGCGGACAGGAGCAAACATACACGCCCCGGTCCGCCTCAGCTCGCCTCTGGCTGGCTGAATTCCCCTGGCAGAATTAAGCATTGCACACGAGCGCTATTTTGTGCTTGCGTGCAATCCCGTCCCCTGCCCGCGCACAGCCAATCACATGTGGGCAGGAGCTATCAATCTCCCCGGTCGGGCTAGACCGCGGAGATTGAATTTCGCCACTTTAGAGGTGACGAAAGATTAGGGAAGCAGCGGTCTGATGACTGCTGCTAGTTAAAGGGACAGTCAACACCAGAATTTTTGTTTTTTTAAAATATAGATAATCCCTTAATTACCCATTCCCCAGTTTTGCATCACCAACACTGTTATATTGATACACTTTTTACCTCTGTAATTACCTTGTATCTAAGCCATTGCAGACTGCCCCCTTATTTCATTTCTGATGACAGACTTGCATTTTAGCCAATCAGTGCTCACTCCTTGGTAAATTCACATGCATGAGCTCAATGTTATCTATATGAAACACATGAACTAATGCCCTCTAGTGGTGAAAAACTGTCAAAATGCATTTAGATTAGAGCCGGCCTTCAAGGTCTAAGAAATTAGCATATGAACCTCCTAGGTTTAGCTTTCAACTAAGAATACCAAGAGAACAAAGCAAAATTGGTGATAAAAGTAAACTGGAAAGTTGATAAAAATGACATGCCCTATTTAAATCATAAAAGTTTTTTTGGGCTTGACTGTCCCTTTAAATTCGGCATACAGGTTCTCTTGTAAGAACCTGCAGCCGTAGTGGGTCGAAAGGCTTACAAAGCCTTTGATAAATTGCCCCCTAAGTATCCCTGCACCTGAATCTCTCCGCCATCATATTTCATACTGTGGTGTTAGCCTCTCAGGCTAACATTAACAAGAACTCTGCAATTGCCACCAAACATGTCAAATTTATATTCTTCACTGAACGAGACATTTTTCCAATCTTATACTTTGACATTTCTTTATAGTTTGGTGCATCTTAAACATTTCACACTTTTTTTTCTACTACTCATAAGACCCTACTTTTTCTTATCGCGATAGGACATTCCTGGTTAAGATGGGCATGTGTTGTGGATTTTAATGACCTTCTATTCAAGAATGTTGTTGGTTTGATATGCTGGTCTTCCGATGGAGAGGTCACTTTTGGACTCCATGGTCTGCCTTTAGATGAAAATGTTGCGAATTTTGAATATCTCCAGTGGGCATTGTACTGCCCCCTTTAAAAGTATTCAACTTAGCAGCAATTCGGCTCTGTGAAAGATTTTCATCACACTTTTGAGAACACTTTGTTCTCAAATTATTTTGCTAAGCTTCTTTGACATAGTTACAAAATGCATTTCTACTAATGTCCATATAGATATATATATAATCCTAAAAATAGCAGCCATGTTCCTAATATAATTTGACACAATTATTTTAATACAACTATTAATTTCACCCACAGTACACCCCATATTGTTTATTGTCATTCAAAATATTGATGTTGTTGTACCTAGCTACAATGCTCATGCTCAGGAGAGTGACAAGCTTGGAGATGCACATGACAGCTTGAGCGTGAAGAGCTTGCCCTCTGTTACATCAAGGTCCCTTTATCTGTGTCAATGAGAGATGCTTTTTTCTCTAAAGTAATAAAAAAGACAGGTACATCCGCTATTAGTGAACCATGCACTGACCCCTTATTAAGAGAACTTAGCACAAATGCCATTATTAATTTGTTGATAGGACCAATATGGCGATGCTTTGGAGATAAAGAAAGGGGTCTATTCACAAAGGTCAACTGAGAAAAAGTCAGATGAGGTCAATTGAAGATGGACACTTCTAGTCAGACAAAAGCAACATTATTTCTAAACAGACGATGATTTAAAAAAAAACAAAAAAAAACACCTGGCTGCACCAATTACAAATGACCTGTTCACCGACTATAATTAGGACATAGGTTTCCCCTAAACTTGAAACTGACTTTAAACTATTCAAAATCATTTCAATTTAATAATTGTATTTAATTGTCACTCCCTGCTCTATTTACCCAAATAGCAATAGACATCTGTATTTGTCCAAAAGAAAGTTCCACAGCACCAAAAGTTATCTTCAAGTATTATTCTTTTATTTTACCATACATCATGCAATGTTTCAGCCTTAATCATGCATGGCCAGTGGGGCCGAAATGCCGCATGAAGTATGGTAAAATAAAAGAATAATACTTGAAGATAACCTTTGGTGCTGTGGAACTTTGTTTTGGACATTTGTATGATTTAGGGATAAACAGTAATCCCTTTGTGCACCTTTTTAAGAATCTTGTGGAATATCTAATATAGTGCTGAGCGCTGTATTTGCTTGCTGACAAAACAAATACAATGTAGATATGGACTTGATATGTAAATGGAACATTTTTAAAAACAAACATGCAACTTGATGTGAAGTCTATTGTGGGTTTGTTATAATAGGTGATTTAGCATTGGACTTTTCTTTAGTAAATTGTCAATTTGGAGATTTTAATCCAAGTTGTTATGCCGTCGATCCAAAGTTGTACCTTCGTGAATAGACCCTCCTCTCTCTTGTTCCGACATTAGATTGGTTTATATGATTACACTGAAAGCATATGGAGATTCTGCTCAAGAAATACATTTTTAGTAGAAAAGCTATTTAAAAAATCTTATTAATAAAAAAACTAAACTATTTTAGTAAATAGCAAATACACACAACATAAAAAGGATGCATATGAGTGCGCCAGGCAGTACTTGCTGGGATATTTTAAGTAGGTTTTTTTTTATTCTCAGCATGAGGTTAATCACACTGAGTTAAAGGGGAGGAGAATTTGGACAATCAAGTGAACATTGAATTATTGCATTTGTAAGCAAACACCCCAGGTGTTTAGTAAACAGAGGATTTTTTTTTTTTTTTGTAATTCTAAAAATGGAACATTTGTTAAATAATCTAAAGTTTGGTTGGTGGGGGGGAGACAACAATGTTATCTTTCAAGTTTGGGCATGTCCTAATACATTATATTATGTGAACTGGGTGAGGATGAGCAATTCTACCTTTACTTAAAGGGACAGTCTACACAAAAATTGTTATTGTTTAAACAGATAGATAACGCCTTTGCTACCCATTTGACATCTTTGCACAACCAACATTGTTAGATTAATATACTTTATAACATTTAAACCTCTAAATTTCTGCCTGTTTCAAAGGCTCTATTGACAGCCTCTTAATCACATGCTTTTGTATTTGCTTTTCACAACAGGAGACGGCTAGTTCATGTGAGCCAAATAGATAACAATGTGTTCACGCCCGGGGAGTTATTTAAGAGTTATCACAACACCATACTAAATGCAACTCAATAGATAATAAATACTAAGTCATGTGATCAGGGGGCTGACAGAAGATGCTTAGATACAAGGTAATCACAGAGGTAAAAAGTATATTAATATTGCTGTGTTCGTTATGCAAGACTGGGTAATAGGTAATAAAGGTATTATCTATCTTTTAAAACAATAAAAATTCTATTGTAGACTGTCCCTTTAATATTTTACACTAACAACATAAACTTTATTTGAGATTATGGTAATATCTAATGACTTCTCTTTTTCTAAAACTAATGTTTTTTTTACATACATCCAAAACCAAAAGGATAGGAAATATAAAATGATTGCATGATTTAGATAGAGCATGTAATTGTAAGACACTTTTAAATTCACTTCTATTTTTGAATGTGCTTCTTTCTTTTGGTATCCCATGTTGAAAAAGAATACGCACATATCCTACACTAGTGGAAGCTTGTTGCTGATTGGTGCCTGCACACACTTGACTTTTGTGATTGGCTAATTAAGCTAGGTGCTAGCAGTGCAATGATGCTATTCAATTTATAACACATATTTACATATTGCAAATATTCCTCTAAATTACAGCAAACTAAACAAAGAGAGATGCTCCAAAAAATAATATATATATACAGTGGATATAAAAAGTCTACACACCCAGTGGCGTAGCGTGGCTTCTCAGCGCCCAGGGCAAGGCAAGAATTGCGCCCCCCTAATCCATTAGCACTGACTGAGTCTCTTCCACCAGTACAGTAGGGATTGGCAAATTTGCTTTGAATCTAGGAGACAGCTCAACAACTTAGGAGACAGGTTTTTGTTTTAAAACAAACAAAGCTTTATTTTAACAACAAAAATATATACTATATATATATATATAGAATTCTAAACTCTAAATTCATCCTTAAAAATTAGGATTCAATATGGTTGCAGGCAGCCATTACTTTATTATATACATTAAGTAAGTACATTACATAACTTAACAATTACATTTTTTATGGTTTAATATTTAAACATGCAATTTCATTTTTAAAATACATCTGAGCCAGCATGCCAGAGTGTGAGAGTGATCTATGCTGCTTTAAAGTGAAAGCCAGTTATTATTTTTTTTAAATTCATTTTTAACCTGGGTAAAACATACAAGATGTAGATCATCTACATTTTGTATGTTTTATTTTACCCAGGTTAAAAATGAATTTGAAATAAAATAACCAGCTTTCACTTTAAAGCAGCATAGATCACTCTCACACTCTGGCATGCTGACTGGCTCAGACTCTGTGTCCTTTGGAAGTTGGAACTCGGCTGGCTGGCTGGCCCTGTGACGTCACCTGGGTAACGGTAGAGGCTAAGCTGCATTTTGCGTGCGTTGCCATTTCCAATCCCTATTCCCCAGGGTCCAGGCAAAAACAGGGGCTATAATAATTTAATTATAATTCTGGCTGGCAGTGGCACTGGTGGTCTGGTTCTGATACGGACCCGGTGATGAGTTTGGTAATTTCTGTAGACACTATGTGTCAAAACGTGGTTTAGAAAGGAGCGCCAAATCTTGGCGAGGTCTGGTGCGGTATAGGTGTGAAAATATGGTATTCTGTCTGAGAAATTGTATAGCGCTATAGCTCAGCTACAATTATGGTAGTTGTGCTGTATAGATGTATAGGTTTTGATATCTAGATATAAGATCTAAGAGTGGCACAGTTGATACATAAAAGCATTTAATACATATTAAACATATAAAACAAGGGTGTCGTTTAAAATATATTTTAACAGAATGGCAAGAAATAATGTGTAAAAACACATAAACACATAAATATCTATAAAAACACGCGTGTTTTGCTTTTTAGCTGTATGTATAATGTCTCATAAAATTCGTCTCATATATAGTTGTGTTGGCATAAATCTGAAAATAATAAACAATAAAAAATAATAAAAAACAATGAAAAGTAAATAATGTCCAATAATCCCTTCTCAAAGTTAAGAGATATATAAAAAAAGGTTAAGTAGTGTCCAAAAATCCCTTCTCAAAGTTAAGAGATATAAATAGATTTTCACATGTGTATCCAAAAAATAAACTGTCCAAATTTAAGTGTTGTCCAAAAACGTGGTATAAATGAATAGTGCAAATCCAGCAGATTCAAAAGTTCTATTAAAAAAGCTTTGCAAAAAACATTTCAAAGAGACATTTAAAAAACATCAAAATGAAGGTAGAAAAAAAGGTCTATCAAAATATGGTGACAAAGAATAATCCGTGAAGTCAATCCAAAATAGTGATAAAAATAGTGATAAAAATAAGTCCAAAAAAGATGTAAAATATCCAAAAGATAAAAAACAAAAAATAAATGATTAGTATGTGCACAAACTAGTGAGAGTGATCCCAAAAAGGGGGCTTATGTGGAGGGGTTATGTTTCCATGTAGAAAAATTATTTGCTGTATAAAAAGAAAAAAGAAAAAATAAAAATAAGCAAAAATACAAAAATATAAATAAAAATAATCCTAGGGAATCTTCAAACCCTGAAAATAAAAGATAATAACAATAGTGTAATACTGTATTATAATTCAACAATCAAGGAATAAATAGCTCACCATAGCTCTGTCAACGCGTTTCGGCCCTCAAGAGAGGCCTTTATCAAGACTATAGTATGGTGTGGGTGAGCTGAAGACTTTATACCTTTCTCTAACCAATCAAATTGCATTGAAATTGCGCCAAATTTTTGCGCCAAAATTTCGCGCCAAAATTTCGCGCCAAAAATGTGGTACCGGAAGTGTTGAGCCGGAAGTGCTCATCTGTATTAAAAAAAAAAAAAAAAAAAAAAAGTTCACATTTGTCTCTGTATCATTTAGATAAGGCTTTTATTTAGAGTTTGTCTATGTCTATGTTTATTAAACATTGTCTATGTTGTTCCTAATGTGTTTATTCGTGTTATGTGCCTTAGTAGTTAGCTGTGGGGTCAAATGTTATGGTTTGCCGGTGTTTTTTTTAACCGGAAATGGCCGCTGAGATGTAAACATCCGGTTAAGCTATATCGGATGTTATGGGTGAGGCGGAAGTGGTATTTACTCTGTACCAATCAGATCCGGAGGGGCAGAAAGCAGTTATCCCACATGTAGAGCCAGTTTTACAACTTGGCATGAAATATATGACAAAATACCGGTACGTTTCTGAACCGGAAGTAGCCGGAAAAAGTAAGATACTTTAACATCCGGTAAGATTGAGCCGGATGTTGCACCTTACCGGTCATGGTTAAACCGGAAGTGGTGTGTATCCTAGCCTATTCAAATTCAAAGGGACAAAAAGTGTTAACCTTGGTATTTGTCTAGTGAACAAAATCAATGTAGGGATCACGATACAGAGAGTGTATATTGTAAAATACACAGTTTATATATATTGGAAAATATATATATATATCGAAAAATACATAATCTAATAAATAGAGATCTAAAAACCTTAAAGGAACTTTTGGAAACTTTCTAAAAAACTTTTTAGGATAAAAATATAAAAGATATGTAGTATAAAGAAAAACTTTTTTACAATGCATCTATGATTGGTTAGAAAATCTATAGAAGGAGTACATTTGTATCAACCTGTATTTTCTTTTTGTCATGTGCAATATTGGGTATTGGAAGTCTTATTTTCTATCTAAATGTGCCTGGTATAAAAATTAGTTAACCATGTGCGCACTATGATAGGAGTTTTTTGAAATCTGATGTGGATATGAAGGAAACTTGTCTCATACAAGTATATGAATGTATTTATGTAGATTGTGAGATCAATGGGTACTTTTATCGATCTAATTGATTAGTTGTCTTTTGGGGAATTGTGAATTTAAATTTGTTATGAGGTGTAATCATGTTGTTGGTATTGGGATTATGTTACCTCTATACACATTTTAAATTGTGTTTATATTCTTATGAAGAGTCAGGCTTCGGTTACTTTCTAACTTATTCTGTTAGATATTTCCCAGATGGAGAGGTTGCTAAGTCAAGTGTCTCTTATGCTGTTGACATATTATGGGATCATATCTTGTTAATATTATTGGCATCTCATATGCTGTTGACATATTAGGGGATCATATCTTGTTAATGTTATTGGCATCTATATAGTCTCTCTGTATGTGTAATAAGGTTTGTTGGAACTCATCTTATGGCTATTTGAGTAGAGCAATAAAAATAAAGATGATTAGATTGGCTTTAGAGATCCTAATATAGATCTTTGTGTGGATCTATGCAGGACATCTTCATTAGATATATTTTGTTCTTGTCGTGTCATATATTGACCTCGTTATGTTTTCTTTATTGTTTTCCTTCTGTATGAGGGCAGCAGTGTTTTCCGAATAGATATTCAGAAGTCAAATTTATGTGTGTTTCAAGCTTAAAAGATGTGAGAGGTCTTCCTTGTTGTTCAGACCCTTCGGGTAGAGACAATCCAGCTCAAATATCCATCTGGATTCCGCGATTAGGAGCTTCTTTTCATAGTTGCCTCCCCTCCAATTAGGCTTTACTATCTGGATACCATAGAAGTTTAGATCCTTGATGTTTCCTTTGTGTTTAATAGAAAAGTGTCTATACAGTGCGGTGTCTGTGCTGCCATGTTCAATCTGTAGCACATGTTCCCGTATTCTGTCTTTTAGGCATCTCGAGGTTTGTCCGACGTATTGTAGTCCACATTTGCATTGTATGATGTAAATTACCCCCTTGCTGCTGCATCTGATCAGATCCTTTATTTCATGTTTGATACTGGAGTTGTGCGGTGAAAAGTTTTTGATTTTCAAGCCTCTCTTACACGCCTTGCAGCTCGGGCATGGGAAAAAACCTTTTATGGGTTTCCCGGATATATCTCTCGTCTGAGGTGTTGTTGGGCGTGGAATGCTAGGAGATAGAATGTTCTTAAGGTTATCTGATTTTCTATAGATAAATTTCGGTCTGTTGATGAGTGTTTCGCCAATTGTGTCGTCATCCTTCAGTAGATGCCAGTGCTTTTCTATTATTTTCTCGATGGTTCTCCTGTTTTCGCTGTACTGCGTGATAAAGGCAACCTCTATGGAGTCGGTGTTCATGTCTCTCCTAATTCTCTTGTCTTTATACTTGAGAAGTTCCTTGCGATCCTTTTGCCTGACTTCTTCTATATCTTTGTGGAGTTTTTCCTCTTCATATCCTCTCTCAAGAAAGCGTTTTTTCAGTTCTTCCGCCTGGGTTTCCCATAAAATGGGGTCCGAACAGTTCTTTTTCAATCTTAGTAACTGTCCCTTTGGTATATTCTCCTTCCATTTGAAATGATGGCAGCTGTCCCTGTGGACATAGTTGTTACAATCCACAGGTTTAAAAAATGTTGAAGTCTGAAGTTTCCCATTTTTGATGGTAATTTTTAGATCGAGGAATGTGATTTCCTTGTCACTGATCTCGTAGGTAAATTTCAGGTTGTTGGTGTTGTTATTCATAACCCTTATAGTGTGTTCTAAATCTTCTTTGGAGCCTTTCCATATCAGGAGGATGTCATCTATGTACCTGTAGTAGGAGACTAGGTCCGCGCCGGCTGGGCACGACTCCCAAAATATGTGTTCCCATTTGCCCATGTAAAGGTTCGCATAGCTCGGCGCGAACCTAGTCCCCATGGCGGTGCCGCACAGCTGTCTATAAAATTTCCCATCGTGGTGGAAATAGTTGTGCGTTAGAATATAGTTAATCCCTTCCAGAATGAATGTCTTCTGTAGTGCCGGCACTGTGTGGTCCTTCTTGAGAAAGTACTCTACAGCTTCTCGACCTCCTTTGTGTGGTATGCAGGTATATAGGGAGGTGACGTCACAGGTGGCAAGTAGGTAGTTCTCTTTCCATTCTGTATTCTCCAGACTGTTCAGAATCTGTGTGGAATCTCTCACGTACGATGGTAGTTGTGTCACATATTTCTGTAAGTTCTTATCTAGATATTCAGACAGATTACTGGTTAGAGACCCTATGCCGGATATGATGGGTCTTCCCGGAGGGTTGTGGAGGGTCTTATGGATTTTCGGGAGGTAGTAGAAGACGGGAGTGATGGGATGCTCCACGCTTATGTATCTGAATTCTTTATGGTTCAGTATTTTGTTGTTATGTGCCTCTCCTAGAATCCTGTCCATTTCCTTCTTGAAACCATCTGTGGGGTTGTTCCTCATAATTTCGTAGGTCTTGGTGTCTGACAAGATTCGTCTGCATTCTGTGTAGTAGTCTTCTTTATCCAGGACTACTATGCCGCCCCCCTTGTCGGCGGGTTTGATCACTAAGTTTCTGTTCTTTTCCAGTGCTTTGATGGTTAGCATCTGGCTCTTAGATAGATTTTGTTTGTGTTTCATTAGTTGATTCTGACTGATTTTCTTCAAGTCGTTGCATACCATCGTCTCAAAGATTTCGATGGCGTTGCCCTTGCTGGATGTAGGGTAGAAGGATGAATTGGGTTTTAAGTCAGTGTGTTGGTATGAATCTGTGGGTCTATTGTCATATTCGAGAGGTGACTTCATAAAATGCCGTTTCAGTGTTAGCTTTCTTGTGAATTGTTTGATGTTGACAAATGTGTCAAATTTGTTGAGGCCTTTGGATGGGGCAAAGGAGAGGCCGTAGCTTAAAATAGATTTTTCTTTGTCCGTTAGAGTAATAGAGCTGAGGTTGTATATTCCCTTGGTATTCACTTCATTCTCTGGACTGTTTGTATGTTCTTTCTCAATTTTGCCATTTATTCTCCTTCCGCCCCTCTTTCCTCTGTGCTTATTCTTTTTTCCATAGGGTGTTGGAATTCGTCTGTGTTGGAATTCTTCCTCTTTATGGAGGTTCTTTCTAGTTCTTTGGTCGTCAATTGGTGATTCACTAAAAAATGACTGGAATTGGAGGCTGTGGGAACGTCATTGTGGTTGACGTTAGAAATAATGTTAGTGGATGTAGGGTTTAACTGTCTTTGGTCGACTTGTTTGTTTGCCCGGTTTTCTTTGTTGTCACTTGGCTTCGACCTGTTGGTGTTGGGTGTATTTCTATACCCTTGATGTTCCATTCTGAAGTTATGTTCCATCCTATTGTGATAGGAATTGTGGGAGTAGTTGGTGTGGTTGGGCTGAAATGTATTCTCGTAAGTTCTATTTGGTGTGTGCATTTGCTCCTCATATCCAAAGTTGTGTTGTCTCCTGTAATGTTGTTGGTCATAGTCCCTTCTGTAGTATGGTCTATCATAGTTTCTCCATCTTGGATATTGGTTTCTTCTATATGTGAATTTTTCATTGAAATTCCACCTTGGAGAGTTGAAACCTTCCTTAAACTGATGTGGTCTTTGGGAATGATGGTAGTCCGATTCCTTGTGAAGAAAAGGATCCTCTTTTCGGTTATTCCTGTGATTCATTACTCCATTTGGACGATAGTGGTATCCCCATTGACCCTCATTGCCATATGCTTGGTTGCGTCTTTCCGGGTTCCACCTCTGGTAGTTGTTATATTGTCTTTGTCCATATTCATTGTTTTTATCTTTTGGGGTATGTGGTTCATATTCATAAGTATGTTCCCCTCTATTGTGGAATCTCGGTTTTTGTCTGTTCTTTTTGTAGGAAACTGTTGTCCATTCTTCTTCGTTAGCTGATGGTCTTTGGTTCGAGTTATCGGGGCAAGGGGTTTCCATGTTGTTGTCCTCAAAGGTGTTGTTTTCATTAGTGTCCTTGTTTCTGATGAGGTTTAGTTCTCTGTTCAATTTCTTACTTTTTTTGTTTGTGATGTCCTCTCTAATTTTCGATATTTTCTTATCTAGGTGTTCTTTTTTCTCTAGAATCTCTGTGGTTTCTATTAATTGGCCTTCTGGTCCAATCAGATCATCTTCATTTGTTTTTATCTCTATATCTACCTGTTTCAGGATAGATTCTCTATGTTCGATGATGGCTTCCATGAGGGACTTTGATGCTGTGATAAGTATGTTACCCCATTTGTTAATAAACTCTGGGTTATCTGATTGAAATGCACATTCTTTTTTGATTAGCAGCCCTTTCGGGATGATGTTTAATTCTAGACATTTCCTTAAGAATATAATTTCAGCCTTATATTTCACTTCTTGAATTAGCAGCCTCTCTAAATTTTTGAATATGGATGTGTAATCGATTCGCCCTGTTCCCTCCTGATTTATAGACATCGATGTGTCATTAATCTCTAGGGTGATTTCTTTCCTTAATGATTTAGTGAAATTCATTATTATTATGGTTATGGGATGACACTCGTGTTACCCTTTCTGCAGCTGAAAGATATGTGGGGAAGATTAGATGATAGATTCAATGTTTTCTTACAGCGCTGAAAGTGTGGACCTATAGCTCCTGTCTATAGTGGGTCCCCAGGTGCCCACTTTTAGAAAATATGTGTCAAAACGTGGTTTAGAAAGGAGCGCCAAATCTTGGCGAGGTCTGGTGCGGTATAGGTGTGAAAATATGGTATTCTGTCTGAGAAATTGTATAGCGCTATAGCTCAGCTACAATTATGGTAGTTGTGCTGTATAGATGTGTAGGTTTTGATATCTAGATATAAGATCTAAGAGTGGCACAGTTGATACATAAAAGCATTTAATACATATTAAACATATAAAACAAGGGTGTCGTTTAAAATATATTTTAACAGAACGGCAAGAAATAATGTGTAAAAACACATAAACACATAAATATCTATAAAAACACGCGTGTTTTGCTTTTTAGCTGTATGTATAATGTCTCATAAAATTCGTCTCATATATAGTTGTGTTGGCATAAATCTGAAAATAATAAACAATAAAAAATAATAAAAAACAATGAAAAGTAAATAATGTCCAATAATCCCTTCTCAAAGTTAAGAGATATATAAAAAAAGGTTAAGTAGTGTCCAAAAATCCCTTCTCAAAGTTAAGAGATATAAATAGATTTTCACATGTGTATCCAAAAAATAAACTGTCCAAATTTAAGTGTTGTCCAAAAACGTGGTATAAATGAATAGTGCAAATCCAGCAGATTCAAAAGTTCTATTAAAAAAGCTTTGCAAAAAACATTTCAAAGAGACATTTAAAAAACATCAAAATGAAGGTAGAAAAAAAGGTCTATCAAAATATGGTGACAAAGAATAATCCGTGAAGTCAATCCAAAATAGTGATAAAAATAGTGATAAAAATAAGTCCAAAAAAGATGTAAAATATCCAAAAGATAAAAAACAAAAAATAAATGATTAGTATGTGCACAAACTAGTGAGAGTGATCCCAAAAAGGGGGCTTATGTGGAGGGGTTATGTTTCCATGTAGAAAAATTATTTGCTGTATAAAAAGAAAAAAGAAAAAATAAAAATAAGCAAAAATACAAAAATATAAATAAAAATAATCCTAGGGAATCTTCAAACCCTGAAAATAAAAGATAATAACAATAGTGTAATACTGTATTATAATTCAACAATCAAGGAATAAATAGCTCACCATAGCTCTGTCAACGCGTTTCGGCCCTCAAGAGAGGCCTTTATCAAGACTATAGTATGGTGTGGGTGAGCTGAAGACTTTATACCTTTCTCTAACCAATCAAATTGCATTGAAATTGCGCCAAATTTTTGCGCCAAAATTTCGCGCCAAAATTTCGCGCCAAAAATGTGGTACCGGAAGTGTTGAGCCGGAAGTGCTCATCTGTATTAAAAAAAAAAAAAAAAAAAAAAAAGTTAACATTTGTCTCTGTATCATTTAGATAAGGCTTTTATTTAGAGTTTGTCTATGTCTATGTTTATTAAACATTGTCTATGTTGTTCCTAATGTGTTTATTCGTGTTATGTGCCTTAGTAGTTAGCTGTGGGGTCAAATGTTATGGTTTGCCGGTGTTTTTTTTAACCGGAAATGGCCGCTGAGATGTAAACATCCGGTTAAGCTATATCGGATGTTATGGGTGAGGCGGAAGTGGTATTTACTCTGTACCAATCAGATCCGGAGGGGCAGAAAGCAGTTATCCCACATGTAGAGCCAGTTTTACAACTTGGCATGAAATATATGACAAAATACCGGTACGTTTCTGAACCGGAAGTAGCCGGAAAAAGTAAGATACTTTAACATCCGGTAAGATTGAGCCGGATGTTGCACCTTACCGGTCATGGTTAAACCGGAAGTGGTGTGTATCCTAGCCTATTCAAATTCAAAGGGACAAAAAGTGTTAACCTTGGTATTTGTCTAGTGAACAAAATCAATGTAGGGATCACGATACAGAGAGTGTATATTGTAAAATACACAGTTTATATATATTGGAAAATATATATATATATCGAAAAATACATAATCTAATAAATAGAGATCTAAAAACCTTAAAGGAACTTTTGGAAACTTTCTAAAAAACTTTTTAGGATAAAAATATAAAAGATATGTAGTATAAAGAAAAACTTTTTTACAATGCATCTATGATTGGTTAGAAAATCTATAGAAGGAGTACATTTGTATCAACCTGTATTTTCTTTTTGTCATGTGCAATATTGGGTATTGGAAGTCTTATTTTCTATCTAAATGTGCCTGGTATAAAAATTAGTTAACCATGTGCGCACTATGATAGGAGTTTTTTGAAATCTGATGTGGATATGAAGGAAACTTGTCTCATACAAGTATATGAATGTATTTATGTAGATTGTGAGATCAATGGGTACTTTTATCGATCTAATTGATTAGTTGTCTTTTGGGGAATTGTGAATTTAAATTTGTTATGAGGTGTAATCATGTTGTTGGTATTGGGATTATGTTACCTCTATACACATTTTAAATTGTGTTTATATTCTTATGAAGAGTCAGGCTTCGGTTACTTTCTAACTTATTCTGTTAGATATTTCCCAGATGGAGAGGTTGCTAAGTCAAGTGTCTCTTATGCTGTTGACATATTATGGGATCATATCTTGTTAATATTATTGGCATCTCATATGCTGTTGACATATTAGGGGATCATATCTTGTTAATGTTATTGGCATCTATATAGTCTCTCTGTATGTGTAATAAGGTTTGTTGGAACTCATCTTATGGCTATTTGAGTAGAGCAATAAAAATAAAGATGATTAGATTGGCTTTAGAGATCCTAATATAGATCTTTGTGTGGATCTATGCAGGACATCTTCATTAGATATATTTTGTTCTTGTCGTGTCATATATTGACCTCGTTATGTTTTCTTTATTGTTTTCCTTCTGTATGAGGGCAGCAGTGTTTTCCGAATAGATATTCAGAAGTCAAATTTATGTGTGTTTCAAGCTTAAAAGATGTGAGAGGTCTTCCTTGTTGTTCAGACCCTTCGGGTAGAGACAATCCAGCTCAAATATCCATCTGGATTCCGCGATTAGGAGCTTCTTTTCATAGTTGCCTCCCCTCCAATTAGGCTTTACTATCTGGATACCATAGAAGTTTAGATCCTTGATGTTTCCTTTGTGTTTAATAGAAAAGTGTCTATACAGTGCGGTGTCTGTGCTGCCATGTTCAATCTGTAGCACATGTTCCCGTATTCTGTCTTTTAGGCATCTCGAGGTTTGTCCGACGTATTGTAGTCCACATTTGCATTGTATGATGTAAATTACCCCCTTGCTGCTGCATCTGATCAGATCCTTTATTTCATGTTTGATACTGGAGTTGTGCGGTGAAAAGTTTTTGATTTTCAAGCCTCTCTTACACGCCTTGCAGCTCGGGCATGGGAAAAAACCTTTTATGGGTTTCCCGGATATATCTCTCGTCTGAGGTGTTGTTGGGCGTGTAATGCTAGGAGATAGAATGTTCTTAAGGTTATCTGATTTTCTATAGATAAATTTCGGTCTGTTGATGAGTGTTTCGCCAATTGTGTCGTCATCCTTCAGTAGATGCCAGTGCTTTTCTATTATTTTCTCGATGGTTCTCCTGTTTTCGCTGTACTGCGTGATAAAGGCAACCTCTATGGAGTCGGTGTTCATGTCTCTCCTAATTCTCTTGTCTTTATACTTGAGAAGTTCCTTGCGATCCTTTTGCCTGACTTCTTCTATATCTTTGTGGAGTTTTTCCTCTTCATATCCTCTCTCAAGAAAGCGTTTTTTCAGTTCTTCCGCCTGGGTTTCCCATAAAATGGGGTCCGAACAGTTCTTTTTCAATCTTAGTAACTGTCCCTTTGGTATATTCTCCTTCCATTTGAAATGATGGCAGCTGTCCCTGTGGACATAGTTGTTACAATCCACAGGTTTAAAAAATGTTGAAGTCTGAAGTTTCCCATTTTTGATGGTAATTTTTAGATCGAGGAATGTGATTTCCTTGTCACTGATCTCGTAGGTAAATTTCAGGTTGTTGGTGTTGTTATTCATAACCCTTATAGTGTGTTCTAAATCTTCTTTGGAGCCTTTCCATATCAGGAGGATGTCATCTATGTACCTGTAGTAGGAGACTAGGTCCGCGCCGGCTGGGCACGACTCCCAAAATATGTGTTCCCATTTGCCCATGTAAAGGTTCGCATAGCTCGGCGCGAACCTAGTCCCCATGGCGGTGCCGCACAGCTGTCTATAAAATTTCCCATCGTGGTGGAAATAGTTGTGCGTTAGAATATAGTTAATCCCTTCCAGAATGAATGTCTTCTGTAGTGCCGGCACTGTGTGGTCCTTCTTGAGAAAGTACTCTACAGCTTCTCGACCTCCTTTGTGTGGTATGCAGGTATATAGGGAGGTGACGTCACAGGTGGCGAGTAGGTAGTTCTCTTTCCATTCTGTATTCTCCAGACTGTTCAGAATCTGTGTGGAATCTCTCACGTACGATGGTAGTTGTGTCACATATTTCTGTAAGTTCTTATCTAGATATTCAGACAGATTACTGGTTAGAGACCCTATGCCGGATATGATGGGTCTTCCCGGAGGGTTGTGGAGGGTCTTATGGATTTTCGGGAGGTAGTAGAAGACGGGAGTGATGGGATGCTCCACGCTTATGTATCTGAATTCTTTATGGTTCAGTATTTTGTTGTTATGTGCCTCTCCTAGAATCCTGTCCATTTCCTTCTTGAAACCATCTGTGGGGTTGTTCCTCATAATTTCGTAGGTCTTGGTGTCTGACAAGATTCGTCTGCATTCTGTGTAGTAGTCTTCTTTATCCAGGACTACTATGCCGCCCCCCTTGTCGGCGGGTTTGATCACTAAGTTTCTGTTCTTTTCCAGTGCTTTGATGGTTAGCATCTGGCTCTTAGATAGATTTTGTTTGTGTTTCATTAGTTGATTCTGACTGATTTTCTTCAAGTCGTTGCATACCATCGTCTCAAAGATTTCGATGGCGTTGCCCTTGCTGGATGTAGGGTAGAAGGATGAATTGGGTTTTAAGTCAGTGTGTTGGTATGAATCTGTGGGTCTATTGTCATATTCGAGAGGTGACTTCATAAAATGCCGTTTCAGTGTTAGCTTTCTTGTGAATTGTTTGATGTTGACAAATGTGTCAAATTTGTTGAGGCCTTTGGATGGGGCAAAGGAGAGGCCGTAGCTTAAAATAGATTTTTCTTTGTCCGTTAGAGTAATAGAGCTGAGGTTGTATATTCCCTTGGTATTCACTTCATTCTCTGGACTGTTTGTATGTTCTTTCTCAATTTTGCCATTTATTCTCCTTCCGCCCCTCTTTCCTCTGTGCTTATTCTTTTTTCCATAGGGTGTTGGAATTCGTCTGTGTTGGAATTCTTCCTCTTTATGGAGGTTCTTTCTAGTTCTTTGGTCGTCAATTGGTGATTCACTAAAAAATGACTGGAATTGGAGGCTGTGGGAACGTCATTGTGGTTGACGTTAGAAATAATGTTAGTGGATGTAGGGTTTAACTGTCTTTGGTCGACTTGTTTGTTTGCCCGGTTTTCTTTGTTGTCACTTGGCTTCGACCTGTTGGTGTTGGGTGTATTTCTATACCCTTGATGTTCCATTCTGAAGTTATGTTCCATCCTATTGTGATAGGAATTGTGGGAGTAGTTGGTGTGGTTGGGCTGAAATGTATTCTCGTAAGTTCTATTTGGTGTGTGCATTTGCTCCTCATATCCAAAGTTGTGTTGTCTCCTGTAATGTTGTTGGTCATAGTCCCTTCTGTAGTATGGTCTATCATAGTTTCTCCATCTTGGATATTGGTTTCTTCTATATGTGAATTTTTCATTGAAATTCCACCTTGGAGAGTTGAAACCTTCCTTAAACTGATGTGGTCTTTGGGAATGATGGTAGTCCGATTCCTTGTGAAGAAAAGGATCCTCTTTTCGATTATTCCTGTGATTCATTACTCCATTTGGACGATAGTGGTATCCCCATTGACCCTCATTGCCATATGCTTGGTTGCGTCTTTCCGGGTTCCACCTCTGGTAGTTGTTATATTGTCTTTGTCCATATTCATTGTTTTTATCTTTTGGGGTATGTGGTTCATATTCATAAGTATGTTCCCCTCTATTGTGGAATCTCGGTTTTTGTCTGTTCTTTTTGTAGGAAACTGTTGTCCATTCTTCTTCGTTAGCTGATGGTCTTTGGTTCGAGTTATCGGGGCAAGGGGTTTCCATGTTGTTGTCCTCAAAGGTGTTGTTTTCATTAGTGTCCTTGTTTCTGATGAGGTTTAGTTCTCTGTTCAATTTCTTACTTTTTTTGTTTGTGATGTCCTCTCTAATTTTCGATATTTTCTTATCTAGGTGTTCTTTTTTCTCTAGAATCTCTGTGGTTTCTATTAATTGGCCTTCTGGTCCAATCAGATCATCTTCATTTGTTTTTATCTCTATATCTACCTGTTTCAGGATAGATTCTCTATGTTCGATGATGGCTTCCATGAGGGACTTTGATGCTGTGATAAGTATGTTACCCCATTTGTTAATAAACTCTGGGTTATCTGATTGAAATGCACATTCTTTTTTGATTAGCAGCCCTTTCGGGATGATGTTTAATTCTAGACATTTCCTTAAGAATATAATTTCAGCCTTATATTTCACTTCTTGAATTAGCAGCCTCTCTAAATTTTTGAATATGGATGTGTAATCGATTCGCCCTGTTCCCTCCTGATTTATAGACATCGATGTGTCATTAATCTCTAGGGTGATTTCTTTCCTTAATGATTTAGTGAAATTCATTATTATTATGGTTATGGGATGACACTCGTGTTACCCTTTCTGCAGCTGAAAGATATGTGGGGAAGATTAGATGATAGATTCAATGTTTTCTTACAGCGCTGAAAGTGTGGACCTATAGCTCCTGTCTATAGTGGGTCCCCAGGTGCCCACTTTTAGAAAATATGTGTCAAAACGTGGTTTAGAAAGGAGCGCCAAATCTTGGCGAGGTCTGGTGCGGTATAGGTGTGAAAATATGGTATTCTGTCTGAGAAATTGTATAGCGCTATAGCTCAGCTACAATTATGGTAGTTGTGCTGTATAGATGTGTAGGTTTTGATATCTAGATATAAGATCTAAGAGTGGCACAGTTGATACATAAAAGCATTTAATACATATTAAACATATAAAACAAGGGTGTCGTTTAAAATATATTTTAACAGAACGGCAAGAAATAATGTGTAAAAACACATAAACACATAAATATCTATAAAAACACGCGTGTTTTGCTTTTTAGCTGTATGTATAATGTCTCATAAAATTCGTCTCATATATAGTTGTGTTGGCATAAATCTGAAAATAATAAACAATAAAAAATAATAAAAAACAATGAAAAGTAAATAATGTCCAATAATCCCTTCTCAAAGTTAAGAGATATATAAAAAAAGGTTAAGTAGTGTCCAAAAATCCCTTCTCAAAGTTAAGAGATATAAATAGATTTTCACATGTGTATCCAAAAAATAAACTGTCCAAATTTAAGTGTTGTCCAAAAACGTGGTATAAATGAATAGTGCAAATCCAGCAGATTCAAAAGTTCTATTAAAAAAGCTTTGCAAAAAACATTTCAAAGAGACATTTAAAAAACATCAAAATGAAGGTAGAAAAAAAGGTCTATCAAAATATGGTGACAAAGAATAATCCGTGAAGTCAATCCAAAATAGTGATAAAAATAGTGATAAAAATAAGTCCAAAAAAGATGTAAAATATCCAAAAGATAAAAAACAAAAAATAAATGATTAGTATGTGCACAAACTAGTGAGAGTGATCCCAAAAAGGGGGCTTATGTGGAGGGGTTATGTTTCCATGTAGAAAAATTATTTGCTGTATAAAAAGAAAAAAGAAAAAATAAAAATAAGCAAGATTGAAAAAGAACAGTTCGGACCCCATTTTATGGGAAACCCAGGCGGAAGAACTGAAAAAACGCTTTCTTGAGAGAGGATATGAAGAGGAAAAACTCCACAAAGATATAGAAGAAGTCAGGCAAAAGGATCGCAAGGAACTTCTCAAGTATAAAGACAAGAGAATTAGGAGAGACATGAACACCGACTCCATAGAGGTTGCCTTTATCACGCAGTACAGCGAAAACAGGAGAACCATCGAGAAAATAATAGAAAAGCACTGGCATCTACTGAAGGATGACGATACAATTGGCGAAACACTCATCAACAGACCGAAATTTATCTATAGAAAATCAGATAACCTTAAGAACATTCTATCTCCTAGCATTCCACGCCCAACAACACCTCAGACGAGAGATATATCCGGGAAACCCATAAAAGGTTTTTTCCCATGCCCGAGCTGCAAGGCGTGTAAGAGAGGCTTGAAAATCAAAAACTTTTCACCGCACAACTCCAATATCAAACATGAAATAAAGGATCTGATCAGATGCAGCAGCAAGGGGGTAATTTACATAATACAATGCAAATGTGGACTACAATACGTCGGACAAACCTCGAGATGCCTAAAAGACAGAATACGGGAACATGTGCTACAGATTGAACATGGCAGCACAGACACCGCACTGTATAGACACTTTTCTATTAAACACAAAGGAAACATCAAGGATCTAAACTTCTATGGTATCCAGATAGTAAAGCCTAATTGGAGGGGAGGCAACTATGAAAAGAAGCTCCTAATCGCGGAATCCAGATGGATATTTGAGCTGGATTGTCTCTACCCGAAGGGTCTGAACAACAAGGAAGACCTCTCACATCTTTTAAGCTTGAAACACACATAAATTTGACTTCTGAATATCTATTCGGAAAACACTGCTGCCCTCATACAGAAGGAAAACAATAAAGAAAACATAACGAGGTCAATATATGACACGACAAGAACAAAATATATCTAATGAAGATGTCCTGCATAGATCCACACAAAGATCTATATTAGGATCTCTAAAGCCAATCTAATCATCTTTATTTTTATTGCTCTACTCAAATAGCCATAAGATGAGTTCCAACAAACCTTATTACACATACAGAGAGACTATATAGATGCCAATAACATTAACAAGATATGATCCCCTAATATGTCAACAGCATATGAGATGCCAATAATATTAACAAGATATGATCCCATAATATGTCAACAGCATAAGAGACACTTGACTTAGCAACCTCTCCATCTGGGAAATATCTAACAGAATAAGTTAGAAAGTAACCGAAGCCTGACTCTTCATAAGAATATAAACACAATTTAAAATGTGTATAGAGGTAACATAATCCCAATACCAACAACATGATTACACCTCATAACAAATTTAAATTCACAATTCCCCAAAAGACAACTAATCAATTAGATCGATAAAAGTACCCATTGATCTCACAATCTACATAAATACATTCATATACTTGTATGAGACAAGTTTCCTTCATATCCACATCAGATTTCAAAAAACTCCTATCATAGTGCGCACATGGTTAACTAATTTTTATACCAGGCACATTTAGATAGAAAATAAGACTTCCAATACCCAATATTGCACATGACAAAAAGAAAATACAGGTTGATACAAATGTACTCCTTCTATAGATTTTCTAACCAATCATAGATGCATTGTAAAAAAGTTTTTCTTTATACTACATATCTTTTATATTTTTATCCTAAAAAGTTTTTTAGAAAGTTTCCAAAAGTTCCTTTAAGGTTTTTAGATCTCTATTTATTAGATTATGTATTTTTCGATATATATATATATTTTCCAATATATATAAACTGTGTATTTTACAATATACACTCTCTGTATCGTGATCCCTACATTGATTTTGTTCACTAGACAAATACCAAGGTTAACACTTTTTGTCCCTTTGAATTTGAATAGGCTAGGATACACACCACTTCCGGTTTAACCATGACCGGTAAGGTGCAACATCCGGCTCAATCTTACCGGATGTTAAAGTATCTTACTTTTTCCGGCTACTTCCGGTTCAGAAACGTACCGGTATTTTGTCATATATTTCATGCCAAGTTGTAAAACTGGCTCTACATGTGGGATAACTGCTTTCTGCCCCTCCGGATCTGATTGGTACAGAGTAAATACCACTTCCGCCTCACCCATAACATCCGATATAGCTTAACCGGATGTTTACATCTCAGCGGCCATTTCCGGTTAAAAAAAACACCGGCAAACCATAACATTTGACCCCACAGCTAACTACTAAGGCACATAACACGAATAAACACATTAGGAACAACATAGACAATGTTTAATAAACATAGACATAGACAAACTCTAAATAAAAGCCTTATCTAAATGATACAGAGACAAATGTGAACTTTTTTTTTTTTTTTTATACAGATGAGCACTTCCGGCTCAACACTTCCGGTACCACATTTTTGGCGCGAAATTTTGGCGCGAAATTTTGGCGCAAAAATTTGGCGCAATTTCAATGCAATTTGATTGGTTAGAGAAAGGTATAAAGTCTTCAGCTCACCCACACCATACTATAGTCTTGATAAAGGCCTCTCTTGAGGGCCGAAACGCGTTGACAGAGTTATGGTGAGCTATTTATTCCTTGATTGTTGAATTATAATACAGTATTACACTATTGTTATTATCTTTTATTTTCAGGGTTTGAAGATTCCCTAGGATTATTTTTATTTATATTTTTGTATTTTTACTTATTTTTATTTTTTATTTTTTATTTTTATACAGCAAATAATTTTTCTACATGGAAACATAACCCCTCCACATAAGCCCCCTTTTTGGGATCACTCTCACTAGTTTGTGCACATACTAATCATTTATTTTTTGTTTTTTATCTTTTGGATATTTTACATCTTTTTTGGACTTATTTTTATCACTATTTTTATCACTATTTTGGATTGACTTCACGGATTATTCTTTGTCACCATATTTTGATAGACCTTTTTTTCTACCTTCATTTTGATGTTTTTTAAATGTCTCTTTGAAATGTTTTTTGCAAAGCTTTTTTAATAGAACTTTTGAATCTGCTGGATTTGCACTATTCATTTATACCACGTTTTTGGACAACACTTAAATTTGGACAGTTTATTATTTGGATACACATGTGAAAATCTATTTATATCTCTTAACTTTGAGAAGGGATTTTTGGACACTACTTAACCTTTTTTTATATATCTCTTAACTTTGAGAAGGGATTATTGGACATTATTTACTTTTCATTGTTTTTTATTATTTTTTATTGTTTATTATTTTCAGATTTATGCCAACACAACTATATATGAGACGAATTTTATGAGACATTATACATACAGCTAAAAAGCAAAACACGCGTGTTTTTATAGATATTTATGTGTTTATGTGTTTTTACACATTATTTCTTGCCGTTCTGTTAAAATATATTTTAAACGACACCCTTGTTTTATATGTTTAATATGTATTAAATGCTTTTATGTATCAACTGTGCCACTCTTAGATCTTATATCTAGATATCAAAACCTACACATCTATACAGCACAACTACCATAATTGTAGCTGAGCTATAGCGCTATACAATTTCTCAGACAGAATACCATATTTTCACACCTATACCGCACCAGACCTCGCCAAGATTTGGCGCTCCTTTCTAAACCACGTTTTGACACATATTTTCTAAAAGTGGGCACCTGGGGACCCACTATAGACAGGAGCTATAGGTCCACACTTTCAGCGCTGTAAGAAAACATTGAATCTATCATCTAATCTTCCCCACATATCTTTCAGCTGCAGAAAGGGTAACACGAGTGTCATCCCATAACCATAATAATAATGAATTTCACTAAATCATTAAGGAAAGAAATCACCCTAGAGATGAATGACACATCGATGTCTATAAATCAGGAGGGAACAGGGCGAATCGATTACACATCCATATTCAAAAATTTAGAGAGGCTGCTAATTCAAGAAGTGAAATATAAGGCTGAAATTATATTCTTAAGGAAATGTCTAGAATTAAACATCATCCCGAAAGGGCTGCTAATCAAAAAAGAATGTGCATTTCAATCAGATAACCCAGAGTTTATTAACAAATGGGGTAACATACTTATCACAGCATCAAAGTCCCTCATGGAAGCCATCATCGAACATAGAGAATCTATCCTGAAACAGGTAGATATAGAGATAAAAACAAATGAAGATGATCTGATTGGACCAGAAGGCCAATTAATAGAAACCACAGAGATTCTAGAGAAAAAAGAACACCTAGATAAGAAAATATCGAAAATTAGAGAGGACATCACAAACAAAAAAAGTAAGAAATTGAACAGAGAACTAAACCTCATCAGAAACAAGGACACTAATGAAAACAACACCTTTGAGGACAACAACATGGAAACCCCTTGCCCCGATAACTCGAACCAAAGACCATCAGCTAACGAAGAAGAATGGACAACAGTTTCCTACAAAAAGAACAGACAAAAACCGAGATTCCACAATAGAGGGGAACATACTTATGAATATGAACCACATACCCCAAAAGATAAAAACAATGAATATGGACAAAGACAATATAACAACTACCAGAGGTGGAACCCGGAAAGACGCAACCAAGCATATGGCAATGAGGGTCAATGGGGATACCACTATCGTCCAAATGGAGTAATGAATCACAGGAATAACCGAAAAGAGGATCCTTTTCTTCACAAGGAATCGGACTACCATCATTCCCAAAGACCACATCAGTTTAAGGAAGGTTTCAACTCTCCAAGGTGGAATTTCAATGAAAAATTCACATATAGAAGAAACCAATATCCAAGATGGAGAAACTATGATAGACCATACTACAGAAGGGACTATGACCAACAACATTACAGGAGACAACACAACTTTGGATATGAGGAGCAAATGCACACACCAAATAGAACTTACGAGAATAAATTTCAGCCCAACCACACCAACTACTCCCACAATTCCTATCACAATAGGATGGAACATAACTTCAGAATGGAACATCAAGGGTATAGAAATACACCCAACACCAACAGGTCGAAGCCAAGTGACAACAAAGAAAACCGGGCAAACAAACAAGTCGACCAAAGACAGTTAAACCCTACATCCACTAACATTATTTCTAACGTCAACCACAATGACGTTCCCACAGCCTCCAATTCCAGTCATTTTTTAGTGAATCACCAATTGACGACCAAAGAACTAGAAAGAACCTCCATAAAGAGGAAGAATTCCAACACAGACGAATTCCAACACCCTATGGAAAAAAGAATAAGCACAGAGGAAAGAGGGGCGGAAGGAGAATAAATGGCAAAATTGAGAAAGAACATACAAACAGTCCAGAGAATGAAGTGAATACCAAGGGAATATACAACCTCAGCTCTATTACTCTAACGGACAAAGAAAAATCTATTTTAAGCTACGGCCTCTCCTTTGCCCCATCCAAAGGCCTCAACAAATTTGACACATTTGTCAACATCAAACAATTCACAAGAAAGCTAACACTGAAACGGCATTTTATGAAGTCACCTCTCGAATATGACAATAGACCCACAGATTCATACCAACACACTGACTTAAAACCCAATTCATCCTTCTACCCTACATCCAGCAAGGGCAACGCCATCGAAATCTTTGAGACAATGGTATGCAACGACTTGAAGAAAATCAGTCAGAATCAACTAATGAAACACAAACAAAATCTATCTAAGAGCCAGATGCTAACCATCAAAGCACTGGAAAAGAACAGAAACTTAGTGATCAAACCCGCCGACAAGGGGGGCGGCATAGTAGTCCTGGATAAAGAAGACTACTACACAGAATGCAGACGAATCTTGTCAGACACCAAGACCTACGAAATTATGAGGAACAACCCCACAGATGGTTTCAAGAAGGAAATGGACAGGATTCTAGGAGAGGCACATAACAACAAAATACTGAACCATAAAGAATTCAGATACATAAGCGTGGAGCATCCCATCACTCCCGTCTTCTACTACCTCCCGAAAATCCATAAGACCCTCCACAACCCTCCGGGAAGACCCATCATATCCGGCATAGGGTCTCTAACCAGTAATCTGTCTGAATATCTAGATAAGAACTTACAGAAATATGTGACACAACTACCATCGTACGTGAGAGATTCCACACAGATTCTGAACAGTCTGGAGAATACAGAATGGAAAGAGAACTACCTACTCGCCACCTGTGACGTCACCTCCCTATATACCTGCATACCACACAAAGGAGGTCGAGAAGCTGTAGAGTACTTTCTCAAGAAGGACCACACAGTGCCGGCACTACAGAAGACATTCATTCTGGAAGGGATTAACTATATTCTAACGCACAACTATTTCCACCACGATGGGAAATTTTATAGACAGCTGTGCGGCACCGCCATGGGGACTAGGTTCGCGCCGAGCTATGCGAACCTTTACATGGGCAAATGGGAACACATATTTTGGGAGTCGTGCCCAGCCGGCGCGGACCTAGTCTCCTACTACAGGTACATAGATGACATCCTCCTGATATGGAAAGGCTCCAAAGAAGATTTAGAACACACTATAAGGGTTATGAATAACAACACCAACAACCTGAAATTTACCTACGAGATCAGTGACAAGGAAATCACATTCCTCGATCTAAAAATTACCATCAAAAATGGGAAACTTCAGACTTCAACATTTTTTAAACCTGTGGATTGTAACAACTATGTCCACAGGGACAGCTGCCATCATTTCAAATGGAAGGAGAATATACCAAAGGGACAGTTACTAAGATTGAAAAAGAACTGTTCGGACCCCATTTTATGGGAAACCCAGGCGGAAGAACTGAAAAAACGCTTTCTTGAGAGAGGATATGAAGAGGAAAAACTCCACAAAGATATAGAAGAAGTCAGGCAAAAGGATCGCAAGGAACTTCTCAAGTATAAAGACAAGAGAATTAGGAGAGACATGAACACCGACTCCATAGAGGTTGCCTTTATCACGCAGTACAGCGAAAACAGGAGAACCATCGAGAAAATAATAGAAAAGCACTGGCATCTACTGAAGGATGACGACACAATTGGCGAAACACTCATCAACAGACCGAAATTTATCTATAGAAAATCAGATAACCTTAAGAACATTCTATCTCCTAGCATTCCACGCCCAACAACACCTCAGACGAGAGATATATCCGGGAAACCCATAAAAGGTTTTTTCCCATGCCCGAGCTGCAAGGCGTGTAAGAGAGGCTTGAAAATCAAAAACTTTTCACCGCACAACTCCAGTATCAAACATGAAATAAAGGATCTGATCAGATGCAGCAGCAAGGGGGTAATTTACATAATACAATGCAAATGTGGACTACAATACGTCGGACAAACCTCAAGATGCCTAAAAGACAGAATACGGGAACATGTGCTACAGATTGAACATGGCAGCACAGACACCGCACTGTATAGACACTTTTCTATTAAACACAAAGGAAACATCAAGGATCTAAACTTCTATGGTATCCAGATAGTAAAGCCTAATTGGAGGGGAGGCAACTATGAAAAGAAGCTCCTAATCGCGGAATCCAGATGGATATTTGAGCTGGATTGTCTCTACCCGAAGGGTCTGAACAACAAGGAAGACCTCTCACATCTTTTAAGCTTGAAACACACATAAATTTGACTTCTGAATATCTATTCGGAAAACACTGCTGCCCTCATACAGAAGGAAAACAATAAAGAAAACATAACGAGGTCAATATATGACACGACAAGAACAAAATATATCTAATGAAGATGTCCTGCATAGATCCACACAAAGATCTATATTAGGATCTCTAAAGCCAATCTAATCATCTTTATTTTTATTGCTCTACTCAAATAGCCATAAGATGAGTTCCAACAAACCTTATTACACATACAGAGAGACTATATAGATGCCAATAACATTAACAAGATATGATCCCCTAATATGTCAACAGCATATGAGATGCCAATAATATTAACAAGATATGATCCCATAATATGTCAACAGCATAAGAGACACTTGACTTAGCAACCTCTCCATCTGGGAAATATCTAACAGAATAAGTTAGAAAGTAACCGAAGCCTGACTCTTCATAAGAATATAAACACAATTTAAAATGTGTATAGAGGTAACATAATCCCAATACCAACAACATGATTACACCTCATAACAAATTTAAATTCACAATTCCCCAAAAGACAACTAATCAATTAGATTGATAAAAGTACCCATTGATCTCACAATCTACATAAATACATTCATATACTTGTATGAGACAAGTTTCCTTCATATCCACATCAGATTTCAAAAAACTCCTATCATAGTGCGCACATGGTTAACTAATTTTTATACCAGGCACATTTAGATAGAAAATAAGACTTCCAATACCCAATATTGCACATGACAAAAAGAAAATACAGGTTGATACAAATGTACTCCTTCTATAGATTTTCTAACCAATCATAGATGCATTGTAAAAAAGTTTTTCTTTATACTACATATCTTTTATATTTTTATCCTAAAAAGTTTTTTAGAAAGTTTCCAAAAGTTCCTTTAAGGTTTTTAGATCTCTATTTATTAGACTATGTATTTTTCGATATATATATATATTTTCCAATATATATAAACTGTGTATTTTACAATATACACTCTCTGTATCGTGATCCCTACATTGATTTTGTTCACTAGACAAATACCAAGGTTAACACTTTTTGTCCCTTTGAATTTGAATAGGCTAGGATACACACCACTTCCGGTTTAACCATGACCGGTAAGGTGCAACATCCGGCTCAATCTTACCGGATGTTAAAGTATCTTACTTTTTCCGGCTACTTCCGGTTCAGAAACGTACCGGTATTTTGTCATATATTTCATGCCAAGTTGTAAAACTGGCTCTACATGTGGGATAACTGCTTTCTGCCCCTCCGGATCTGATTGGTACAGAGTAAATACCACTTCCGCCTCACCCATAACATCCGATATAGCTTAACCGGATGTTTACATCTCAGCGGCCATTTCCGGTTAAAAAAAACACCGGCAAACCATAACATTTGACCCCACAGCTAACTACTAAGGCACATAACACGAATAAACACATTAGGAACAACATAGACAATGTTTAATAAACATAGACATAGACAAACTCTAAATAAAAGCCTTATCTAAATGATACAGAGACAAATGTGAACTTTTTTTTTTTTTTTTTTTTTTTTTTTTTTAATACAGATGAGCACTTCCGGCTCAACACTTCCGGTACCACATTTTTGGCGCGAAATTTTGGCGCAAAAATTTGGCGCAATTTCAATGCAATTTGATTGGTTAGAGAAAGGTATAAAGTCTTCAGCTCACCCACACCATACTATAGTCTTGATAAAGGCCTCTCTTGAGGGCCGAAACGCGTTGACAGAGCTATGGTGAGCTATTTATTCCTTGATTGTTGAATTATAATACAGTATTACACTATTGTTATTATCTTTTATTTTCAGGGTTTGAAGATTCCCTAGGATTATTTTTATTTATATTTTTGTATTTTTGCTTATTTTTATTTTTTATTTTTATACAGCAAATAATTTTTCTACATGGAAACATAACCCCTCCACATAAGCCCCCTATTTGGGATCACTCTCACTAGTTTGTGCACATACTAATCATTTATTTTTTGTTTTTTATCTTTTGGATATTTTACATCTTTTTTGGACTTATTTTTATCACTATTTTTATCACTATTTTGGATTGACTTCACGGATTATTCTTTGTCACCATATTTTGATAGACCTTTTTTTCTACCTTCATTTTGATGTTTTTTAAATGTCTCTTTGAAATGTTTTTTGCAAAGCTTTTTTAATAGAACTTTTGAATCTGCTGGATTTGCACTATTCATTTATACCACGTTTTTGGACAACACTTAAATTTGGACAGTTTATTTTTTGGATACACATGTGAAAATCTATTTATATCTCTTAACTTTGAGAAGGGATTTTTGGACACTACTTAACCTTTTTTTATATATCTCTTAACTTTGAGAAGGGATTATTGGACATTATTTACTTTTCATTGTTTTTTATTATTTTTTATTGTTTATTATTTTCAGATTTATGCCAACACAACTATATATGAGACGAATTTTATGAGACATTATACATACAGCTAAAAAGCAAAACACGCGTGTTTTTATAGATATTTATGTGTTTATGTGTTTTTACACATTATTTCTTGCCGTTCTGTTAAAATATATTTTAAACGACACCCTTGTTTTATATGTTTAATATGTATTAAATGCTTTTATGTATCAACTGTGCCACTCTTAGATCTTATATCTAGATATCAAAACCTACACATCTATACAGCACAACTACCATAATTGTAGCTGAGCTATAGCGCTATACAATTTCTCAGACAGAATACCATATTTTCACACCTATACCGCACCAGACCTCGCCAAGATTTGGCGCTCCTTTCTAAACCACGTTTTGACACATATTTTCTAAAAGTGGGCACCTGGGGACCCACTATAGACAGGAGCTATAGGTCCACACTTTCAGTGCTGTAAGAAAACATTGAATTTCTGTAGACACTACTTACCTTATCATTGCTGGCGCGGCGTGCTAGTCAGTCTGACTCCACTCTGGCTCTGCTGCTCTGACTTCTTCCTCCCTCCTGACATGTGCGCTGGGAGTGGGAGTGGACCGTGCTAACTAGTGGCGTAAACACTAGTCTAGCAGCAGGTAACGGTCGGATAGGATTACACTCATAAAATTATGATAATTAAATCATTACACAGCACGTCTTGACTTCAGAGTAGTAGACAGTTCACTTGAGAGACAGAACGCTGGGCGCAGGCGCCTGTCAGATTTTTTAGCCTCCATGTAGCGCCGCTGGGAGTGGGAATGTGACTGTCTACTGTCTTGAGATGGTGGGGACTGGGGAGGCTGGGAACCAAGCATTTTGCTCCCCTCAGAATTTTGCGCCCGGGGCAACCGCCCCTGTGGCCCCCCCCCCACGCTACGCCACTGTACACACCCCTGTTAAAATGTCAGGTTTCTGTGATGTAAAAAAATGAGACAAAGATAAATCATTTCAGAACTTTTTCCACCTTTAATGTGACCTATAAACTGTACAACTCAATTGAAAAACAAACTGAAATCTTTTAGGTAAAGGGAAATAAAAATAAAAAACTAAAATAATATGGTTGCATAAGTGTGAACACCCTTAAACTAATACTTTATTGAAGCACCTTTTGATTTTATTACAGCACTCAGTCTTTTTGGGTATGAGTTTTTCAGCATGGCACATCTTGACTTGGCAAGATTTGCCCACTCTTCTTTGCAAAAACACTCTAAATCTGTCAGAATACGAGGGCATCTCCTGTGCACAGCCCTCTTCAGATCACCCCACAGATTTTGAATTGGAATCAGGTCTGGGCTCTGGCTGGGCCATCCCAAAACTTTAATCTTCTTCTGGTGAAGCCATTCCTTTGTTGATTTGGATGTATGCTTTGGGTCGTTGTCATGCTGCAAGATGAAGTTCCTCTTCAGTTTTCTAGCAGAAGCCTGAAGGTATTGTGCCAATATTGTCTGGTATTTGGAACTGTTCATTATTCCCTCTACCTTGACTAAGGCCCCAGTTCCAGCTGAAGAAAAACAGCCCCAAAGCATGATGCTGACACCACTATGCTTCACTGTGGGTATGGTGTTCTTTTGGTGATATGCAATGTTGTTTTTGCGCCAAACATATCTTTTGGAATTATGGCCATAAAGTTCAACTTTGGTTTCATCAGACCAGAACACCTTTTGCAACATGTTTTTGGGAAACTTCAGATGCGTTTTTGTAAAATTTAGCTGGGCTTGGATGGGAAAAGTCTTCCGTCTTGCCACTCTACCCCATAGCCCAGACATATGAAGAATACGGGCGATTGTTGTCACATGTACCACACAGCCAGTACTTACCAAATATTCCTGCAGCTCCTTTAATGTTGCTGTAGGCCTCTTGGCAGCCTCCCAGGCCAGTTTTCTTCTCGTCTTTTCATCAATTTTGGAGGGACATCCAGTTCTTGGTAATGTCATTGCTGCACCATATTTTCTTCACTTGATGATGACTGTCTTTACTGTGTTCCATGGTATATCGAATGCCTTGGAAATTCTTTTGTGACCTTCTCCTGACTGATACCTTTTAACAATGAGATCCCTCTGATGTTTTAGAAGCTCTCTGAGGACCATGACTTTTGCTGTAGGATGCGACTAACAAAATGTCAGGAAAGACCTGTTAGAACAGCTGAACTTTATTTGGGGTTAATCAGAGGCACTTTAAATGATGACAGGTGTGTACTGACTACTATTTAACATGATTTTGAATGTGATTGCTTAATTCTGAACACAGCTACATCCCCAGATATAAAAGGGTGTTCACACTTATGCAACCATATTATTATTTTTTATTTTTTTTATTTCCCTTTACCTAAAAGATTTCAGTTTGTTTTTTAATTGAGTTGTACAGTTTATAGGTCACATTAAAAGGTGGAAAAAGTTCTGAAATGATTAATGTTTGTCTCATTTTTTTACATCACAGAAACTTGACATTTTAACAGGGGTGTGCAGACTTTTTATATCCACTGTATATATATATATATATATATATATATATATATATATATATATATATATATATATATATATATATATATATATATATATATATATATATATGAGAGAAAAACAGACACAGTGAGTGAGAGAGAGAAAGAGAGAGAGAGATAAAGAGACATAGAGAGAGAGAGAGAGAGAGAGAGAGAGATAACGATATATATATATATATATATATATATATAGAGAGAGAGAGAGAGAGAGAGAGAGATAGAGGGAGAGAGAGAGAGAGAGAGAGAGAAAGAGAGAAAGAGTGAGAGAGATAGAGAGAGAGAGTAAGAATGAGAGATAGAGAGAGAGAGTGAGAATGAGAGATAGAGAATGAGAGATAGAGAATGAGAGATAGAGATAGAGAGAGAGAGAGAGAGAGAGAGAGTGAGAAAGAGAGATAGAGAGTGATAATGAGAGATAGAGAGTGAGAATGAGAGATAGAGAGAGAGTGAGAATGAGAGATAGAGAGAGCGAGAATGAGAGATAGAGAGAGTGAGAATGAGAGATAGAGTGAGAATGAGAGATAGAGAGTGAGAATGAGAGATAGAGAGAGAGTGAGATTTAGAGATAGAGAGAATAATAATAAGAATAAGAGTGAGAGTGAGAGAGAGAGAGAGAGAGAATCATTTAATTTTTGCCAGTGCTAAAGCTAAAATGAGAATACAACCCACTGTGCGATAGGCTTAGGGATACCAGTGGATGCAACCGAATACCCCACCCTAAAACCAGCAACAAATTTGAATTTGAATTTTTTCAGGCTCTAACATCCTCGTTGAACGTAGTGGATATCTGTCGTAAATTAAACCCAGATGGAAAAGATTACACTTGAATCTCTCGGGCCTCACCTACTATGTCTCGCATTGACGTATTCATGATCTCTAACGCCTTAATCCTCCAAATCATAGATGCCAAGATTGGAGAAGTGGTTGTTTCTGACCATGCACCCATAGGACTCTTTCTAGACACATTACTGCCCTCGGGTAACAGACAGACTTTTAGATTCTCACAATACTTAGCTACATCTCAGGAATTTCAGCAATACTTGGTGGAATGTTGGGATGATTTTCAGGCTAATAACGCACAACATCTAACAACCCCAGAACTTTTTTGGCACACAGCAAAAGCGGTCCTCACGGGAAACATTCTAGCTTATTTGTCTCGTAGGAAAAAAACACACACAGAGAGGTTAGAGAGGCTGAGGGAAGATCTGGCTGCCTCCTATCTTAACTATCGCAATACACCCACCTGGATCAATCATCAAAAATATATTACTACCAAAAATGAGTATGACGCTTTATTGGCTTATCAAGCCTCTCAAACACTTTTAAGAACTAGGGGTAGGTACTATAGTTACGGAGATATGTCGGGTAGACTGTTAGCTTCTTTGGTTAACTTAAAAACATCTACAAGATATATTGCTGCACTCAGAGATAGAGGGAAACTTACCAAAGACTCTAAGAATATTGCGGAGGCATTATACTAAATTATATGCCAGATGGGTTGCCCATAGAATTTTATAGAATGTTAAAAACACAAGTCACCCTGGTTCTCACAGACCTTTTCTCAGACTATTTCTCCAATGATGGTAAACCAGCAAATACATTTTCGGCTGCGTACATCACTCTTATCCCTAAATCCGGAAAGGACGCTCTTGTCCCGGAGTCGTATAGGCCAATCTCATTATAAAATTCGGATTACAAAATTCTAACTAAAGTTGTAGCAGAACGCCTCAAATTTATCTTACCAGATCTGATTCATGAGGATCAGACGGGTTTTATGCTCGCAAGATCGTCAGTGGTCAATGTGCGTCGGGTATTACAAGTACTTCAACACTATTGGTATAAGAAACAATCTGGGTCGGATACGCTGGTTCCGGAGGCCTTTCTGTTGTTCTTGGACGCAGAAAAGGCCATTGATAGGGTTGAATGGAGACATCTCTTCTCCACCATGAGCGAATTTAATTTCTCGGTTCCTTTTCTCCCATTTATTCTGACTCTTTATTCTTCGCCAATTGCCAACATTTGTGTCAATAATCTGTTCTCTTCTGCAGGTCCCAGGTGCAAGAATCTAAGAAGGGCCCTGTGGTTTGAATTTGATAAATATCTTCTTTTTTTTTAACATTTAACACAGAAAAAAAATGTGAATCAGATTACATGTCTGCAAAAGGAGGTACCCTGTGCCCACAGACTGTGAGATGGTCTGACCCCCTATTACTGTTTATAGTGACACTGTTTAACCCACCAGTACTGTATATAGTGAGTTAGTGACACAGTCTGTAATCTGCCGGTGAGATGGCTGGCTTGACCCTACCCGTCCCAGTACTTTATAAAGTGACCAAAGTAGTCTGTGACATGGTCCAGCCCCCTATACTGTATATAGTGGTACTGTATAGTGACACTGCTTACCCCCCGCCCATACTGTAGTAACAAGGTCTGTAATTTGCTGGTTCCACAAACATACACACATACATGCATAAATACACACACAGTCACATAAATACATACACACATACACACACACACACATTAACACCAATGGGTAAAACAGAAACACTAACCCCTGTAGTCAGAGACAGAGACACTAGTGAAGTATCATGTCACACTCACATGATATCAGTGCAGGCAGTGGCAGGTCAACGGTTTTTATTGGGGGGGGGAATTGCGACCTCTGCACCCCCTGTAGTTCCACCCCTGCTCTTCTGATGTCACTTTACAATGAGGCACAAGACAAGGATGCCCTCTGTCTCTGCTGCTATTTAATCTGGCTCTAGAGCCTCTATCTATCAAACGTCTGCAACTATTCCCGGGTATTGATGTTGTAGGAGACCCCCAACACCTGGAATTATATGCAGATGACATGATGCTATTCGTCCAAGATTCCAAAATTTAGATTACATCCATTTTATAAGCCTTACAGGATTTCGGATCTTTCTCAGGCTATAAGGTCAATATGCAGAAATCTGAGATCCTGTGGTTACATAGAGACAATAAACAAGATCATAATTATCCATTCACGATAGCAAACCATATGATAACATACCTTGGTATTCAGATCCACGTTAACGCCAACAAGTTTTACTCTACTAACCTGGCACCTATGAGCGCTAAACTTTGTAGCTTGATGAAAAGCTGGAAATCTACTCCCATTTCACTAGCAGGTAGGATTAGCCTCCTTAAAATGGTGGTTCTTCCCCTCCTTCTGTATCCACTGCTTATGCTGTCTTTATTGCTCACTAATAATGATGTGAAATCCTTAAACTCTGCAGTACGATACTTTATATGGAAAGGAGGCAAACCTTGGGTATCTAATGATAAACTAAATATGACCTATCTTAATGGCGGTCTATCCCTGCCAGACTTTAAATTATACAATTGGGCAGCTCTGATTCGTTTGGTCTTAGACTGGGAGGTTGGCACACAGCATTTCTATAAACATAGTATGGATCGTGCAGTTTTGGGTGGCATTCCTTTGACATACCTACCACATATGCCAAAATCAGGGAGTGCTAAATTAGTAGGCTTAAATCTTTTGTACCGAGACCCAATGCTGACCTGGCATCAAGCTCACAGATTTTTGAAAAAAACGTGTCATAGCTCAGCCTTCTTACCAATTAGTGGTAACCCAGACTTTCCGGCAGGCATGGATACAAGACCATTTTACAATGGGAATAACTAGGTTTATAAAATGTTGGCTTATTAATGGATCAATTGACATGCTCACTGAAAACTTTTTCCTCGTTACAGAGAGAACATAACCTCCCAAATAGTTATTTTTATGCTTATTTACAGATATGTCACTATGTGGGGGCATTGGTCAGAGATAACCCAGATTTCTGGGAGGGCTCGCCCTTTCCATCTTAATCAGTCCCTTTTTAAGATGGGTAGATTCTCCCTATCATAAATATATCAAGTTCTCTTAAAAAAATCCTGCAGCAAGTACAACCGACCCTACTGGTGAGATGGGAAAGGGAGGGTGTCCAGGGGATTACATGGGATGAGGTCCGAGAGGGGCTAGAAAAGATTAGGAAGGCCATTTTGAGAGAGACTCAGACTAGATTTTTACACAGGGCCTAATTGACGCCTAGAGGATTGGCCAAGTGGATTCCCGATTGGCCTAACAAATGTTCCAAATGCTCTGTGGAGTCCCCTGGCCTGTTGCACTATATGTGGGCTTGTCCACTGATAAAACAATTCTGGAGTAAACCTCAATATTTGATTAATAAGCAGTTGAAACTTCCAATTATTTTGGAACCAAATAATATATTGTTCATGAATTGGGAAGCACAATATAGGCAATTTGACTCAGTTTTTACTTTGATTATTCTATTAGCAAGGAAATGTATACTTAAGCAATGGACTAAAGCTGCAGCACCCACTGTTGCTTGCTTTCGCAGTATGTTAAAGGCACAACTGTTTGTGGAACAGGTAGACGTTAGAGTAGATGTACAAAATAGACTGAACCTATTTTTACGAAAATGACGTAGATTAATCTTAACATTCGAATTGGAAGTCCAAAGACAAGTTCTCTTCCCATTTGGAAACACTAGTATCTTTTTAGAAGACTCCCTGCACAGGGATCTTATTTACTCATGAAGGACGGAGAAGCTAGGGGGAAGGAGAATATGATTTTTTTTTTCACTTTGCTGGATCCTCGATGCTGCTAAATACATACGTAAATTGATTGATGGTCTTCAATCTTGCTCACTCAGGTACTGTTTAAGTTTAATGTTATATTGTTAGTATGTTTTAGTTAGTGATTAGTTGAGAGAAGTAGTCTTCTCTAGGTTGAAAATATAAAATATGAGAGAATCCTTACATGTGAAAAAATATGTATGCTATGTTCATAAAATAAACATACGCTGCCATCTTGGTGCTGGAAAATGAAGATTTGGGATTTGACTCTATCTAAATGTAATAAGTTGCTTCTTTTGCTGTTACAATTTTTACAGCTGGTCGTGATTCCTTCCTCAATGTATTACCATTTGCAATGTAAATAAGGTGACGTCTATGTATACACATGTATTCTCTCAATAAAAAGAATTAAAAAAAATGAGAATACAAATTCAGTTATATAAGCTGCACATGATTTTACAACTGTCTGAAGGTCTGGAATGTAGTATCTCAGATGCTCTCAAACGCTCAATAGAAATAACATAGTTGAGATGCCTTGCTAAATGTGCAAAAGAGATGAACAGAAGAGACAGGAATGCAGTTTTTTTTTTTCTTTTCAAGAACACCTGGAGGAAGAATCTACTTTTTCTTAATTATTGTAAAAGGTTTTTATTAAAACACCTGCATACTGTGTTAAATAGGTTTGTAAATCATGTACCGGACTGTAAAATATCCAACTCACAATATGGCAAAAAAATACAATAATGCCAGGCTTTAAAGGGACACTGAACCCAATTTTTTTCTTCCGTGATTCAGATAGATCATGCAATTTTAAGCAACTTTCTAATTTACTCCTATTATCAATTTTTCTTCGTTCACTTGCTATCTTTATTGGAAAAAGAAGGCATCTAAGCTTCTTTTTTGGTTTAGTACTCTGGACAGCACTTTTTTATTGGTGGATGAATTTATCCACCAATCAGCAAGAATAACCCAGGTTATTCACCAGCAATGGGCCGGCATTTAAACTTACATTCTTGCATTTCAAATTAGGATACCAAGAGAATGAAGAAAATTTGATAATAGGAGTAAATTAGAAAGTTGCTTAAAATTGCATGCTCTATCTAAATCACAAAAGAAAAAATTTGGATTCAGTGTCCCTTTAAGTTCCCAAACAAATGTAAAAAACATGGAAATTCTAAAATTAAAAACTCCCCAATCAAAGGGGTCTGAAAAGGTTCACTGTAGATCCTGCATTTAGTTTATGAGGAAGTGTTTATAGTATCAGAAGCTGTAATATATAGTTATTCTTTATAAAGGACACACATCGGAATGGTGGGACAGGTCATACAGGAGGCAGGGAATACAGAGGGAGGTGAATAAGGGGGCTGGGGCTGGGCTGGGCTGAGGGGGTCCAGAATTTGTCTTGCTCAGGGCCCCACAAAAGCTAAGAGTATTCAAAAGATACAAAGTACAACAGGGATCTTTGGAGCTGCTTTTATCTTTTAACCATTAAAGGGTCAAAAATGAAAAGCACAGATTAATGATATCTTTAAATAGAAACACATTCGTCATATATATGTATTGGCAAAAAAAAATTCTAATAAAAATGATCACTGTTTTAGTGTTAATTTTTCTCTGCACGTGCATAGCTAGATATTCTCAGTCCACCACTATTTAAAATACTGCAGCTGCTCAGAGCACCAGTGGGGATTGTATTATGTCAGACATTAACAAATTGAGTCATTACCAGATGGTACAAGCACAATAGGCTCTCTAAACAAGAACTGTGTTTAAAATGCTGGCGCATGGTACAACCATAAATACACTTTTAAAACAGCTATAGCTTTTATTAGAAGCATTTTTGCTATTACATGAATTTTACAAAAATGCTTCTATTCAAAACTGAAATGCATCCAAGTGAATTCCAATTTTGGCTGAATTGTACCTTCAACTTTCTGCAGCACTGAACAACTTCAGCTGTCAAGGATACAGGCATCACAAAAAAAGTTTTTACAAAAATTAGAAAATAAATTAATACAAATAAAAAAACAACAGTCTTTTATATAAAAAAAAGTCCTCTCTAACAAACACACAATAGAAAACTTTAAAGAAGTTAAAGAAAATAAAAAAGAGACAACATCTTGTTGATATAGTGAGACAAGTAACTTCAGAGAGGTAATCATTTTAAATCCCATATTTAAAGTTGCGGCTTAAAGGGAAAATCGACTGCACTACAGAAACCAACACCATTCTATCTATATATGTTAAAGGGACAGTTAAGTCAAAACTAAACTTTCATGATTTAGACAGAGCATAGAATTTTAAACAACTTTCCAATTTACTGCTATCATCAAATTTATTTTGTTATCTTAGGCCTAGATTTGGAGTTTGGCGGTAGATGGGTTGTTAACGCTACGCGGGCTTTTTTCTGGCCGCACCATAAATTTAACTCTGGTATCGAGAGTCCAAAAAAATGCTGCGTTAGGCTCCAAAAAAGGAGCGTAGAGCATTTTTACCGCAAATGCAACTCTCGATACCAGAGTTGCTTACGGACGCGGCCAGCCTCAAAAACGTGCTCGTGCACGATTCTCCCATAGGAAACAATGGGGCTGTTTGAGCTGAAAAAAAACCTAACACCTGCAAAAAAGCAGCGTTCAGCTCCTAACGCAGCCCCATTGTTTCCTATGGGAAACACTTCCTACGTCTGCACCTAACACTCTAACATGTACCCCGAGTCTAAACACCCCTAACCTTACATTTATTAACCCCTAATCTGCCGCCCCCGCTATCGCTGACCCCTGCATTATATTATTAACCCCTAATCTTCCGCTCCGTAAACCGCCGCAACTTACATTATCCCTATGTACCCCTAATCTGCTGCCCCTAACCCCGCCGACCCCTGTATTATATTTATTAACCCCTAACCTGCCCCCCACAACGTCGCCGCCAGCTACTTACAATAATTAACCCCTAATCTGCCGACCGCAAAGCGCCGCCACCTACGTTATCCTTATGTACCCCTAATCTGCTGCCCCTAACACCGCCGACCCCTATATTATATTTATTAACCCCTAATCTTCCCCCCTCAACGTCGCCGACAGCTGCCTACACTTATTAACCCCTAATCTGCCGAGCGGACCGCACCGCTACTATAATAAAGTTATTAACCCCTAATCCGCCTCACTAACCCTATCATAAATAGTATTAACCCCTAATCTGCACTCCCTAACATCGCCGACACCTAACTTCAATTATTAACCCCTAATCTGCCGACCGGAGCTCACCGCTACTATAATAAATGGATTAACCCCTAAAGCTAAGTCTAACCCTAACACTAACACCCCCCTAACTTAAATATAATTTACATCTAACGAAATTAATTATCTCTTATTAAATAAATTATTCCTATTTAAAGCTAAATACTTACCTGTAAAAGAAATCCTAATATAGCTACAATATAAATTATAATTACATTGTAGCTATTTTAGGATTAATATTTATTTTACAGGCAACTTTGTAATTATTTTAACCAGGTACAATAGCTATTAAATAGTTAAGAACTATTTAATAGTTACCTAGTTAAAATAATAACAAAATTACCTGTAAAATAAATCCTAACCTAAGTTATAATTAAACCTAACACTACACTATCAATAAATAAATTAAATACAATTCCTACAAATAACTACAATGAAATAAACTAACTAAAGTACAAAAAATAAAAAAGAACTAAGTTACAAAAAATAATAAAATATTTACAAACATCAGAAAAATATTACAACAATTTTAAACTAATTACACCTACTCTAAGCCCCCTAATAAAATAACAAAGACCCCCAAAATAAAAAAATGCCCTACCATATTCTAAATTAATAAAGTTAAAAGCTCTTTTACCTTACCAGCCCTGAACAGGGCCCTTTGCGGGGCATGCCCCAAGAAAATCAGCTCTTTTGCCTGTAAAAAAAAACATACAATACCCCCCCCAACATTACAACCCACCACCCACATACCCCTAATCTAACCCAAACCCCCCTTAAATAAACCTAACACTAAGCCCCTGAAGATCTTCCTACCTTGTCTTCACCTCAACAGGTATCACCGATCCGTCCTGGCATACGGTGCTGAAGAGGTCCAGAAGAGGCTCCAAAGTCTTCCTCCTATCCGGCAAGAAGAGGACATCCGGACCGGCAAACATCTTCATCCAAGCGGCATCTTCAATCTTCTTCCATCCGGTGCGGAGCGGGTCCATCTTGAAGCAGCCGACGCGGATCCATCCTCTTCTTCCCGCGTCTCCCGACGAATGACGGTTCCTTTAAGGGACGTCATCCAAGATGGCGTCCCTCGAATTCCGATTGGCTGATAGGATTCTATCAGCCAATCGGAATTAAGGTAAGAATATTCTGATTGGCTGATGGAATCAGCCAATCAGAATCAAGTTCAATCCGATTGGCTGATCCAATCAGCCAATCAGATTGAGCTCACATTCTATTGGCTGTTCCGGCGTTAGGAAGATCCCATTGAAAAGATAGGATACGCAATTGACGTAAGGGGATCTGCGGTATGGAAAAGTCGCGGCTGAAAAGTGAGCGTTAGACCCTATTTTGAGTGACTCCAAATACCGGCGGTAGCCTAAAACCAGCGTTAGGAGCCTCTAACGCTGGTTTTCACGGCTACCGCCAAACTCTAAATCTAGGCCTGTGTATTCTTTGCTGTAGACCACACCTAGGTAGGCTGTTAGGAGCTTAGGAGTGTGCACGTGTCTATAGCAATCTATGGCAGCAGTGTTTGTAACTATGCATAACATTGTTATAAGCTTTGTTGCAAACACTGCTGCCATATGGCTAAAGACACGTGCACACTCCTGAGCTCACTTAGGATTACTCTTTAACAAAGGATACCAAAAGAAAAATTGATAAGTAAATTGGAAATTTGTTTAACATGTGATGCTCTGTCCAATCTATTTAAGTTTAATTTTGACTTTACTGTCTCTTTAATGTCATGAATTCCCACAGGTGAGCAGCTAGAAAATATATGTGTAATGAGTCTCAAAGAATTTCGAACATTATCTTGGCTGAACAATGAGACCCCACCCTCAGCAGCTTAAAGGGACACTGTAACCAAAAATTTTCTTTCGTGATTCAGATTGAGCATGAAATTTTAAGCAACTTTCTAATTTACTCCTATTTTCAATTTTTCTTCGTTCTCTTGATATCATTATTTGAAAAAGAAGGCATCTAAGCTTTTTTTGGTTTCAGTACTCTGGACAGCACTTTTTTATTGGTGGATGAATTTATCCACCAATCAGCAAGGACAACCCAGGTTGTTCACCAAAAATGGGCCGGCATCTAAACTTACATTCTTGCATTTCAAATAAAGATACCAAGAGAATGAAGAAAATTTGATAATAGGAGAAAATTAGAAAGTTGCTTAAAATTTCATGCTCAATCTGAATCATGAAAGAAAAAATTTGGTTACAGTGTCCCTTTAATGAGCATCTATGAGTCTAGCCCAGTCAAAATGAGAATTGGATGTGGGGTAGGAGAGAAATGAGAGAAATGGGAGAAAAGAAAGGGGGGGAGGGATCAAACAAAAATAAGAGACAGAATATCATAAGAGAGAGGGATGTGAAGAATTCCTAAATATTTAATGATCAAGAAAAAAAAAGGGAAAAGTAAAGAGCCAGTATACACCTTGTAATTACAAGACATTTCTGTTGTTTAGCTATAGAATAACATATCATATTGCAAAGTTGTTTCATTACCTATAACTAAGCATGTTATATAAAAATCTCAAGGTTTTTACTGACCCTTTATGAGGATGAACAAAGTGCAGGAAAGTATCAAACAGAACAGGATCCATGCTCAGAAAGGAGAGGCTGCAAATGTAAAAGTAATTTTAGAATATATAACTGGCAATAAACTAGTGTGCACATTGGAATTGTTTTTCTATAGCAGTGGTATCAAGTACCATTTGAGGTTTATTAGAAAAATATGGCTTTGAAAGTCAAGTAGTTCTTTAATGGGTGTTTATGTTTAGTAAATTGTTTACTACATTTTTAAACAACATTGAGAAACTAAGGCAATACAATATAGAACACCATAATGTGAGTCTTCAGCCTTTATTTAAAATAAAATATGAGTTTTATTCATGCTACACTTTGAGCCAGATTACAAGTGGAGCGCTAAATATCGCTTTCATAAAAGTGATATTTGTGCTCCAATTTGTAATACCAGCGCATGCTACTGTGCTCTGGTATTACAAGTTGTCAGCAATGTGAACGGGACCTCGCATTCGCATTGCTGGGAAGCATTGCGCTCATGAGAGCGTGCTTCCATAGGCTCCTATGGGAGCCTCGTTCTGATGCCGTCACAGATGGCATCAGAACCTCAGCGCAGAGAAGGGGGTAAGTAGCACAGCGATGGCAGCATTTGTAAATATATATGTATATGATTATATACATATGTATGTATGTGTTAATTTGTGTATATGCACATATTAACACATACAGTACATATATACTGTATGTATATAAGCATATACATACATATTTGCTGGGAACACAAAGTTATTATATTATATTTTTTTCTAACACCCCACTCCTACCAACTTTAGCCCCAAAATACTGCCTAAAGCAGTACTCTTATTAAAAAATAAAGATGCTGCCATCCTTATTTATTAATACAATACACTACACAGTATTTTGGGGCCATTTGGGGCAGATTTATAAAATTAACTAGAGATCTAATCTATGGTTAATTTTATAAGCCACTTGTAATGGCTGATTAATTATCATGCGCCCGATAACGGGCAAAATTGCTCGTTTGCAGGCAAGCGATAATTTAGTGCTCCACTTGTAATCTAGCCCTTAGTATTTGATGGCAAATAGTTTTATTTTAGTTTTTGTTTTAGTTTTTAGTTTAAATTCTAACTATACTTGTATGCAAAACAGGAATTCTAAAGCTGATAAAACTCATTTCGTGAAATGAGAGTGTTATTCACTATAGACGTCAGATTTTAATTTTAATTTGTATAGTGTGTAGTAGTTAAAGGGACAGTCAAATCAGCATTACACTTTCATGATTCAGATAGGGCATGCGATTTTAAACAACTTTCCAATTTACCTTAATAATGAAATTTGCTTTGTTCACTTGGTATTCTTTTTTTAAAGCTAAACCGAGGTAGTTTTAAACTAATTTCTAATTTGTTGAAGACCGCCTCTTATCTCAGTGAATTTTGACAGTGTTTCACAGTTAAACAGTGCCAGTTTACGTGTGTCATATAGATAACATTGTGCTTACCCATTACGCAAAACTGGGGAATGGGTAATAGGGATTATCTTTTTAAACAATAAAACATTTCAAGTAGACTGTCCCTTTAAGAGAACACACTTTGAATTCATATTCCTTATTGTGTAAAATAACTCTGGCAGTGTAAGCAAGTAGGTTTAACAGGGGCATTATTTGGAAGTGTTTGAAGTTGTCTAGCAACAATCAGTATATTGAAAATGGTTTTTACCCCCTGAAGAACTTGCTGAGCTGTCTCTCACTTTTATTATTTGTGAGGTTATCATAACATATGTACCAGACTTTGTTATATAATAGAAATTAGATTTGATGCATTCAATATTATTATGTATTGGACACCTCGTGCAACTATACTGTAGATATGAGGCCGGAATACCCACAAAAGAAATGCTAGAACGTAAAGGTCAAGCAATGCTCAATATATTTACAACATTATGGGTCAGATTACGTGTGGCGCACTAACAGTTCCGAGCAAGCGATATAGGGTATATGACGGCTGTTTGCACGTGTCGGATGTAGCGCTAGTATTACTAATTGAAAGTAAACGTGATCGCGTGAGCACAATTTAGCGTGTATCGGAATAGCACAACCTCAGAGCTCTGGATAACTGTTTCACAAAACATAAAAGTACAATTAAAAGTACAGTTACATTCATAACAACACTATCTAATAAAAATTATTATCAAAAATATTACACAAAAAAGTTATAAGGACACAAAGATATGAGGTCTCAGGTGTTAGAAAAAAAGTAGCAACGTTCTTTAACATAGAGATACATACATATATGTCTAAATATGTATATGTATGTATATATTTATATACTGTATATATATATATGTTTATACAGGGAGTGCAGAATTATTAGGCAAATGAGTATTTTGACCACATCATCCTCTTTATGCATGTTGTCTTACTCCAAGCTGTATAGGCTCGAAAGCCTACTACCAATTAAGCATATTAGGTGATGTGCATCTCTGTAATGAGAAGGGGTGTGGTCTAATGACATCAACACCCTATATCAGGTGTGCATAATTATTAGGCAACTTCCTTTCCTTTGGCAAAATGGGTCAAAAGAAGGACTTGACAGGCTCAGAAAAGTCAAAAATAGTGAGATATCTTGCAGAGGGATGCAGCACTCTTAAAATTGCAAAGCTTCTGAAGCGTGATCATCGAACAATCAAGCGTTTCATTCAAAATAGTCAACAGGGTCGCAAGAAGCGTGTGAAAAAACCAAGGCGCAAAATAACTGCCCATGAACTGAGAAAAGTCAAGCGTGCAGCAGCCAAGATGCCACTTGCCACCAGTTTGGCCATATTTCAGAGCTGCAACATCACTGGAGTGCCCAAAAGCAAAAGGTGTGCAATACTCAGAGACATGGCTAAGGTAAGAAAGGCTGAAAGACGACCACCACTGAACAAGACACACAAGCTGAAACGTCAAGACTGGGCCAAGAAATATCTCAAGACTGATTTTTCTAAGGTTTTATGGACTGATGAAATGAGAGTGAGTCTTGATGGGCCAGATGGATGGGCCCGTGGCTGGATTGGTAAAGGGCAGAGAGCTCCAGTCCGACTCAGACGCCAGCAAGGTGGAGGTGGAGTACTGGTTTGGGCTGGTATCATCAAAGATGAGCTTGTGGGGCCTTTTCGGGATGAGGATGGAGTCAAGCTCAACTCCCAGTCCTACTGCCAGTTTCTGGAAGACACCTTCTTCAAGCAGTGGTACAGGAAGAAGTCTGCATCCTTCAAGAAAAACATGATTTTCATGCAGGACAATGCTCCATCACACGCGTCCAAGTACTCCACAGCGTGGCTGGCAAGAAAGGGTATAAAAGAAGAAAATCTAATGACATGGCCTCCTTGTTCACCTGATCTGAACCCCATTAAGAACCTGTGGTCCATCATCAAATGTGAGATTTACAAGGAGGGAAAACAGTACACCACTCTGAACAGTGTCTGGGAGGCTGTGGTTGCTGCTGCACGCAATGTTGATGGTGAACAGATCAAAACACTGACAGAATCCATGGATGGCAGGCTTTTGAGTGTCCTTGCAAAGAAAGGTGGCTATATTGGTCACTGATTTGTTTTTGTTTTGTTTTTGAATGTCAGAAATGTATATTTGTGAATGTTGAGATATTATATTGGTTTCACTGGTAAAAATAAATAATTGAAATGGGTATATATTTGTTTTTTGTTAAGTTGCCTAATAATTATGCACAGTAATAGTCACCTGCACACACAGATATCCCCCTAAAATAGCTATAACTAAAAACAAACTAAAAACTACTTCCAAAACTATTCAGCTTTGATATTAATGAGTTTTTTGGGTTCATTGAGAACATGGTTGTTGTTCAATAATAAAATTAATCCTCAAAAATACAACTTGCCTAATAATTCTGCACTCCCTGTATGTTTATATGTGTGTACAGATGTTTTTATGTATTTATATGTGTATATATGTATTTACATATATTTCTACAGACATAGATACACATATTAACACATAAATATATATGTACACACATATATATATATATATATATATATATATATATATATATATATATATATATATATATATATATATATATATATATATATATATATATATATATATATATGTCATGAAAAAACAAGAAAAGATTCCAGGAACGAAATCCTGGTATAAAAGACAGGGATTTCAGCACTCTTTTTTCAAAAAACTCACAGACTTTTTATAACATTAATATATAATTTTAATCGTGAAAAAGCAGTTCCTCTACACCGGGAGGGCACAGTCATGCACGTGGTCTAAGTAATAGTATTCATATGTTATAATAGATTCAGTTCAAACCCAATGATGATAAAATAACGTAAAACCTGACCGGTCAGGGGTACACGCAAATATGGCAAGAAAAAAGAGTACCTCCAATATTTCACAAATATCACAGAAATATATTAGCCTGCTACACCCTGCTGCACACAGAACCCCCTATAAAGGGAACCAGGAGGTATATCCTGGGCAGGAATTAAATGGGATCTAAGAGGCTAAAAGTATAGAATCTGTGAGGAAATTAACAAATAGTTATATACTTATTTATACAGTGTATATTTGTAGGTACAAAGTATTTGTATATTTATCAAGGGAGACCACCTCTAGTCCAACTACACCCTGCTGCTTACAGCACCCCTAGATTGGGGGGTATAGCGCTGTGCAGGTACGTATATGGGATCTAAGTCGACAGGCAAGTGGGCCCTCTAAATATGTACATAACGAGACAAGTATGCACCAAGTTACAAGTACTAAGTTTTATATACTCGTTATTTTTTATATAGCAACATTGTATCATACATGCATAGCTCAAAGAGAAAGCCTGAAAGCAAGATTATTAGAGCAAGATACAGGCAGTATGTCGATGTTGCAAAGTTTGGGCAAGCGTAAGCAAGAGCGAGTTCATTAGTGCAGAGTCTTAGCCAGAAATGTATGATCCCAAGCAGAGACTTGTTCATCCAAAATTCAATTGGTTATGTCGAGAACTACGCACAAAACCATGTCAATACCAATTGTGACTCAGATACCAAAGATTCCCTCGATAGGGAGATCCATCAACAGTATTGTGATTTTGGGTGTCAGCAATTGTATGTTCATACGACCTTGCTTAAGGAAACTTTATCCCAAGTGTCCACGTAACTCCATGCTTGTCTCTTTCTTGTGAGGTTCCATTCCAACAACGATTTCCATAACCGGGACCAGACGGTTGCGGTATTTGCGTGCGTCACGTGACCTGGTCGGCCTAACTAATGGCGACGCACGTTTCACCCGCTCGTCTGAAATTCAGACCGGGCTTCGTCAGGGCGATAATATTGAAATATTGGAGGTACTCTTTTTGCTTGCCATATTTGCGTGTACCCCTGACTGGTCAGGTTTTACTTTATTTTATCATCATTGGGTTTGAACTGAATCTATTATAACATATGAATACTATTACTTGCATGACTGTGCCCTCCCGGTGTAGAGGAACTGCTTTTTCACGATTCAAATTATATATTAATGTTATAAAGAGTCTGTGAGTTTTTTTAAAAAAAAGAGTGCTGAAATCCCTGTCTTTTATACCAGGATTTCGTTCCTGGAATCTTTTCTTGTTTTTTCATGACATAAAACTTTAAAGGGTCTGCACCACATCGTAATTTCCATATTGCATTTGGTAGATGTGCCAAATAGCAATTGATCTAACTAAACTCAAATAGCATTTGCGTCCTCTCCGTATTGTTGATTATATATATATATATATATGTGCATTGGAGCCCTTTGCAGTCAAGTATATGAAAACAAGTTAAAGCATATTTATGCAATATTCATTTTTAATGAAGTGTCTGTGTTTGTACTGTAAATATTTCAAATTCCAATGTTCTTCACATAGGGGAATATGTTTTAAGTGTTTATAAATAGATATTTCTCTATACCTATATATAATTATATACCAGTATATATATATATATATATATTTATGTATATACCAGTATATATATATATATTTATGTATATATTAGTATATATATATATATTGGTATAGATATATATTGTTCCATCACATATAAAGAAATATGTATTTATGAATAAATAGAACATATTTTGCTATGTGAAGAACATTTTAAGCAAAACATTACTATTTTCATGTGGGGTTTCTATGGAGGAATACGTTAACGCGGTTGCGACAACCTGACTTCGGCTTTTTGCATGCATCGGGTTAGCGCACGAGCGAAAACTTTTAAAATACCGCTCCATTTGTAATCTGGCCCTAGGTTGCCTTTATGAAGTCCCTTGGCAAAATCACAAACATCTATGAATCCATTTTGAGTACAATTACTCCTGTGCCTATTTCTAAAGAATCTGTTGATGCTTTACAAAAATAGGATAATTATAAATGAATAATTATAATAATATAGCAATATGCACTACACAGAACAGTAAGAAAAGTATTATATACTGCACTCATATGATGTTCACAAAATGTCTGATGCTAATTCTCTGCTCTGATTAACCAGCCTGTAGGACGTGAAAACATTTCATGTTTACAGGTTATGTTTTTCACTCACCCAGAAATGAAAGGGTGAAAGCATTAACTGAAAGGTCTTTTGTTTAGAGAAAAGTAGCCATGAAAAACACACTGCACCGTTGGAATAACCATTGAAACATTTATTCCTGAAAAGCCTGTAAATCAGAGAGCAGGTGCTGGCTGGAATGTTCTGGTTGCTTCATCTGTTTTGTACGACTTTAAACCGCCTGTGTGCCTGTCACCAATATACAAGAGATTGTTGTGTGTCTGACAATAAAAAAAAAAGAGAACTATTTTCATTCAGAATTAGATTCTGTATCTGGCTCAGATTCAATGCCTGGAGACTCATGTAATATTGTTTTAGAAGAAATATAGCACACCCAGTAATAGTCATGCTTTATGGTATACAGCACTTGTGCTACTTAAACATGGTACAGTCATTTAAAGGGACACTGTGCTAAAAATTAGACATGTGCGTTTCGTTTCGTTCCAAATCGAAATTCAGACAAATTCGCCAAATTCGGAGATTCGAATCGATTCGAATTTCCGAATTACCCTAGCAACTAAACTAAACTAATCCGAATGCATTTTTAATGAATAAATCCAAATTAGTTTGGATTTATTTGTTACATTTGAATTGCCAGGGACTAATCACAATTCAGTATAAAAATTAAATTTAGTGAGATAAAACAGTGAAATAATTCCGTTTGTGTAACTTGGAACCATCTGAATCAACATAACACATACCGAACTACCGAATTTACGAATCAAATCCGAAACGAATAATCCGAATACATCTGAATTTATTTGAATCCAAATGAAGCCGAAACGAATACCTTCAAATGTATTCGAATTCGAAACGATCCAAAACGAAATTCGAAAAAATCTGAACTGGTCCAAAACAAAACAAATTTTTCCCCTGCGCACATGTCTACTCAAAATTTTCTATTATGTATATGAAAAAAGAAGCACTTAACCCCGTCGCTGCTGAGTCAATTCACACCCCAGAGCTGAGCAGTTTTTGAGTTTTTAGATGCATTTAAAGGAACGCAAAAATCTGAATTAAACTTTTATGATTCGGATAGAGTATGCAATTTTAAGAGATTCTCCAATTTACTTTTATTATCTAATTTTGCACAGTCTTTTTATATGCACACTTTTTTAGGCACCAGTTAATACTGAGCATGTGCACAAATTGACAGTGTATATGTATATTAGTCTGTGATTGGCTGATAGCTGTCACATGATACAGGGGGGCTGCAAATTGGGGGAAAATAAATTTGGCAGACAAATCTACTGCTTATTTGAAATTCAGAGTATTATTGCATTGCCTTTTTATTATGCTCATGTTAAATATGCAATTCTACTGCATTTAATATTCCTTTAAGCATTAATGTAGGTCATTTTTAACTGTGAAAATTATTTTTATTTTTTGTTGTTTTTTTTTTCATTAGGCCCAGCAGTCACAAAGGATACCATTATTATATGTATATATCATGACATTTGACAATTATACAACAAAAAAAATTAGAAAAATGCAAATTTTTATTTAAATTGTAATAATCTAACTTAATAATTGATTTTTAATAATAGTGTGTGTGTTTTTTTTTTTTTTTAAAGTGATTGTAAAGTTTATTGAATAAGTGCCCTGTATCTAAAAATAATCTTAAAAACGGGCACTTTTATTCATTCAACTTTACAAACACGCTTACTTATTAAAATACAAACCTGTCCTTTGCGTTATGGTAAACATAACGCTGATCCTCCGCCCGCAGCTCCTGCTTTCTTTAGCAGATCGATGACGAATCCTGCTTCATCCAATCGTTGTGTGCCCTCTTTGGCGTCCATCTCGTGGGGCATGCAACCACTGGAGGAAGCTGGATCGTTATCGATATGCTAATGAAAGCAGGCGCTGCGGCGGAGGACCAGTGTTATTTTTACTATAACGCAAAGGCAAGTATTTTAAAAAATAAGCCTCTTTGTAAAGTTAAATGAATGAAAGTGCCCTTGTTTTTAAGATTATTTTTAGATACCGGGCACTTATTCATTAAAGTTTACAATCACTTTAACTATATGGTTTTATTAGGAAACCTTTCCAAAATTAGCAGAAACTGAAAATAAATCATGGTGTTTTTCTATAGATATAATAACAAATCAAAAGGAAAATCATTTTTTTGTTACATTTCAGCACATTGCATTTTATGCATACAATAAATATTTAGCAAAATAAGGAGTCTTGTGCCTTTTTGATTATTTTTTTTAAACACATAGAAACCTTCTTTCTACAACCTTTTTTAATTTTATTTTCAAATAATGTTTATATGTGTCAAAATAAAATGTATACATATCAAGAACACATTGACCATAACTATTCAGTTTCCTCGTTAATCTCACTTATGCTGTATATATAAAAAATAGTAGCAAAATTGGTTGAGAGATTTACAATGTTATGAATAGTTCCTGCTATTGAGTCCTATAAATCCAAATTAAAGAGAATGTAACCCCTTTGTAATTACAATACATTTCCATCTAGCTGTTAAAGAATAATATATCAGGCGAAATTAAATAAATAATGAAAGTATATTGCAAAGTAGTTTTATTACACATAACTAAACATGTGAAATACTCAAGCAGGCCCATTTATCAAGCTCCGTATGGAGCTTGAAGGGCCGTGTTTCTGGCGAGTCTTCAGACTCGCCAGAAACACAACTTATGAAGCAGCGGTCTAAAGACCGCTGCTCCATAACCCTGTCCGCCTGCTCTGAACAGGCGGACAGGAATCGCCAGACATCAACCCGATCGAATACGATCGGGTTGATTGACAGCTCCCTGCTGGCGGCCGATTGGCCGCGAGTCAGCAGGGGGCGGCGTTGCACCAGCAGCTCTTGTGAGCTGCTGGTGCAATGTTAAATGCGGAGAGCGTATTGCTCTCCGCATTTAGCGAGGTCTTGCGGACCTGATCCGCAGTGTCGGATCAGGTCCGCAAGCCCTTTGATAAATGGGCCTGATTGTATTTATTGTCCCTTTAAATCCCAAGCCATAAACATGAATAATAACAAAACAAAAACAAGGGCAAAACAAGATTATGTATATAGCACTTACAGACATCTATACTATAATTGCGTTTGTAACGTGTCCGTCGCCAGTTGCGCACGCATCCTCAAAAGAATTTTGGCTGCGCGCGCAACCAAAAGAATCCACCTGGATGCAACAAAGCTGCATCCCGGTGGATTCCAAAATGGCATGGTGGTGAATCCCTATGAAAATAAAAAAGCCCCCCCCCAAAATAAAAACACCCCCTAATCTAAATTATCAACCCTTAAAAGGGCCTTTTGTAGGGCATTGCCCTAAATTAAACAGCTCTTTTACATTTAAAAATGACTAAATCCCCCCTAACATTAAAAAACCCCACCCACCAAATCCCCCAAAATAAAAATAACTAACACTAAAAAAACCTAAACTACCCATTGCCCCTAAAGGGGCATTTGTATGGGCATTGCCCTTAAAAGGGCATTCAGCTCTTTTACTGCCCTTAAAAGGGCAATCAGCTCTTTTTCAAGCCCATTAAATCCCTAATCTTAAAAATAAAAAAAAAAAACAAAATAAAAAAGAAATCCTAAAATTAAGCTCCAAATAGGTACTCACCATTCCTGAAGTCCGACGGAGAAGGTCTTCTTACAGGCAGCTCCATCATCTTCTACCTTCATCTGGATTGAAGGCGGCACAGAGCCGAGGTGCGGAGCTGGCTTCCCAGATGCACGGATCCTCAGCGGTGGTCCTCAACAGCGGCGGTCCTCAGCGGTGTGGAGGCTCCTCTTCATGTGATCGTCCGTCACACACTGAAGATTGAATGCAAGGTACCCAATATTAATTGGGGTACCTTGAATTCCTATTGGCTGAAATTTTGAAATCCGCCAGTAGGATGAGAGCTACTGAAATCTTATTGGCTGATTTGAACAGCCAATAGGATTTCAGTAGCTCTAATCCTATTGGCTGATTTCAAAATTTCAGCCAATAGGAATGCAAGGTACCCCAAATTGAATGCGGTACCTTGCATTCAATTTTCAGTGTACGACGGACATCGGATGGAGAGGAATGCCGTCGCTGCCGCTGAGGACCTCCGCCGAGGAGCCACGCATCGGGGAAGACAGCTCCGCACAGCCTTCATTCTTTTTAACTTTTTGGGGTGGCTTTGTTTTTTTTTAGATTAGGGTTTTTTGGGCTGGAAAAGAACTGATCGCCCTTTTAAGGGCAGTAAAAGAGCTGAATGCCCATACAAATGTCCCTTTAGGTGCAATGGGTAGTTTAGGGTTTTTTTAGTGTTAGGTTTTTTTTATTTTGGGGGGTTTGGTGGGTGGGGGGTGTACTGTTAGGGGTTAATTGGTAATTTTTGTAAGTTAAAGAGCTGTTTAACTTTGGTCAATGCCCTACAAAAGGCCCCTTTAAGGGCTATTGGTAGTTTAGTATTAGATTAGGGGGTGTTTTTATTTTGGGGGGGATTTTTTATTTTTATAGGGGTATTAGTTTAGGTTTCAGTTTTTTATTTTGGATAGCTTTGTTTATTTCTTTTTCTGTAATTTTACTTTTTTATTTTTTGTAACTTTAGCTTGGGAGGTTGTATTTGTTAAACATAGACTGCCCTCTGGGAAGGCTTATCGCCTAGTTTCTAATAAAGCAATGCTGCAGGTGATCTACTTGAACAGTATTCAAGGATACAAGAATATTGCAATTCTATTGTAAATGTCCTTTATCCAAGCGACCATCAAGATGTTTGCATCATGGATGATACTGAGGCAGTTTTATGCATACATCCTCCAAAAAGACTTAAAGGGACATTAAACACTAAATAAATATTAGATAGAATTATGCATTCAAAGAAAAGATTAGTCTGAGAATAACATGTAAATGTACTTTTTAAAGTTTCATTAGCTGTTTAAATATTGACAAAATAAGTTTAAAGTTTTAGTGTCTATAAAACAATGGGAGCTGCCATGTTGTAACTTAGGTTACTCTCTCTGCTGTGGCAATTAGGGGCAGTTATAAAAGGTAACTAGAGTATGCAGCCAATGGCTATGTGGAATATAACAGTGTTCTGAACTTCCATTTTTAACAGGAACTGAAAAGTTCAGAATTAAATTACAGGAAAAAAGGACAAAAATAAATAAATAATGAAAGTATATTGTAGACCTTTATATATATACTGTATATATATATATATATATATATATATATATATATATATATATATATATATATATATATATATATATATATATATATATATATGTGTGTGTGTGTGTGTGATTTATCATTTTATATTACCATTTCAAAGTGTTTAAAGTCCGTTTAAGTTTCAGGTAACCTAATATCAAAAATCAACAGAAGGTAGACAGAAAGAGATTAGAGATTATAATAAGAGGTGGGGGATCCATTCCGAAAGCCTCCGCCCATCTGTTGCTATTAATTTCAATTATAGTTTAGGGGGGTCCAAGGTGTACAAGCTGTGGGGGACCATGCTACTTAACTGAAAGTGATTGCTTATACATTTTTAGTCCTAAGACAAACCAATGGTGGGTCTTGTTGGTTTGTAGGAGTTAAGAGAGCTGAGATTGAGGGTTTTTTATATGTACCCCATCCAACTTTCTTCTCCATTTACAGCAGCCCTGCGAATTCTGGGTTTCAGCGTCTAAGTGATGTTAGCACGTCCTCTCACAGCAACATCACCAACATAACCTGGATTCCCAGAGTAAGGCCGAAACCGAACCCACCTTGTAAGCACCCACATATGCAGCGGAAGAACGCAATCAGGTTCAGAAATGCCCTCCCCAGAAGAAGGACACGTAGTCAGCATCCACACTCTAGTCATTGTGTGGATGACGACTATATGTGTCAGTCTATTATTAGCATTTTAGGAGTTAAACATGCTGATTTTATTTATTTTTTGCCAGAAAAATAGTGACACAGAATCTGTTTAAATTTAAACTGAAACTAGTGCAGCAGTATCAATTGTCAACTATGTGTTAATGTTCACTGTATCTATCAACCAACTAGGAAGTGCCAAGCAGCCAACAATCATTAGTAGTAAGGAGCTACTAGACAACAAATATTAGTATTAAATAAACTGACAACACTGCCATATTAGTTAACTTCTCATTTTTTTTAGGCAAAAGGAAAATGTCAACATCTTTAAATACAGCTCTATTATATGAATGATAGAATACAATTGAGTACAATGTCTTTTTAATGTTCAAACCAAATTCTGTTAATGGATACGCGACCATGAGAAAAGTGATGCGTACTCACTCTTCCATATAAGCAAAGCAAGTTTTATGAACAAAGACCAAAAATTCCTGTGTTAGTAATTACAGTTTCCGACCTGAACAACTTTCCCATGGTTTCAGGTACAACTAGAAAAACCTGTATGGTGATTGCTGAGAGATTTTCTAGAAATTAATAAAATTAAGCAGGAATTAACGAGTTGGATTACCGATAATTACATGGTTATAATTACTTCAATGAATATGAGGGAATACATTAAAAAAATGTAATTGTTAAAAATGAATGTGTTTAGAGAGAGAATGGAAGAATATATGCTGCTTTTTTGTAGAGTATAAACTATCGCTCCACCCTACAAAATAGCTTTATTTTGTCTTTGCTCATGCAAAAGAAAAAAACTGACCAGTGTGCTGTTGGGTCAGATTGATCATTATTATATTTACTGATAAAATATGGGTCTATTTTGCTTAAAGGGACACTCAGGTTAAATTAAATGTTCATGATTCAGATACAGCATGTAATTTTAAACAACTTTTCAATTTACTTCCATTAAAAAAAATGTGCACAGTCTTTTATATTTACACTTTTTGAGTCACCAGATACTACTGAGCATGTGCAAGAATTCACAGACTATACGTATATGCATTTGTGATTGGCTGATTGCTATCACATGGTACAAAGGGAGTGGAAATATACATAACTTTGAAATTTGTTATAAAAAAAATCTACTACTCATTTGAAGTTCAGACTAAGTGCTATTGCATTGTCTTTTTATAGTGCATTTGTTGATTATGCAAATCTAATGTGTTGACTGGTCCTTGAGGGAAAGAAGCTTCAAGGCTCCAGTGGGCTAATTTTCAGTTTGAATTTGTTAGCCTCCATCTTAATAGTTTTTTCAGCAGTACCTGACATTTAGAACTTATGTTTGCTGCTGATTTATCTGTTTAAGGGGCTGTTATATACAGTAGACTTGCATAATCTTTTAGTGCATAATAAAAAGACAATGCAATAGCACTTACTCAGAATTAAATGAGCAGTTGATTATTTTCTGACAAATTTAAAAATTTGCTTCAATTTGCTGGCCCCGTGTGTCATGTGACAGCCATCAACCAATCACAGATTTGTATATGTACACACTATTAACTCTTGCACATGCTTAGTAGAAGCTAGTACCTCAGAAAGTGTGCAAATTAAAAGAATTTGAACAAATTGATAATGGAAGTAATCTGAAAAGCCTCCTAAGACTGTTTTCCCCCGTGCTAAAAAATATAGATTTTTTTTTTCCCTTTTATTCTTGTGCTTATGGTGCTTGTCGCTATTTAGCAATAGAAATGTGGGAGTCTTCTTTATCAGCAAGCCAAATATATTCTCCTACAGATTAACTATGTACAGACTTCCCCTTTAATCAAAATCAACAGCACAATAAATAGAATTAAAGGGATACTAAACCCCCAAAAAATATTTTATTATTCAGGTAGAGAATACAATTTTAAATAACTTTCCAAATTACTTCTATTATCTCATTTGCTTCATTCTTTAGATATCCTTTATTGAAGAAATAGCAATGCACATGGGTGAGCCAATCACGCGAGGCATCTATGTGCATCTACCATTCAGCAGTTACTGACCATATCTAGATATGCTTTTTAGCAAAGCATACCAAGAGAATGAAGCAAATTAGATAATAGAAGTAAATTAAAAAGTTGTTTAAAATTACTTGCTCTTTCTAAATCATGAAAGAAAAAATTTGGGTTTCATGTCCCTTTCATTGCAAGCTAGATACAAATTTAAAAAAGAAAATACAACATATTAGGGACGTTTCACTAAAATGTAAGGTTCATATTTATTAGAGTCCCACTTTGGAATGACTGGATACAGACTTTGTTTAACTTGAGTGAAATAACAGCTTACTAGAAATAAGTCTCTTGCACTTTTCACTGGTAAATGTGTGCTAGTGTCGACTAACGGATGCACACTGGCATGTTTTGATACAAGAGGGCAGAATATTATTTTTTCATACATTATGGATACAGCCTTTTAAAGGAAATGGAAGAGACAAATAGATTAAATTAATTCAAAAATATTTAGCATTAGGCTTCGTGCAGCTAAAGTTAGTCCCTTCCTGTCTTTGGTTAGAGGGTTAGAGTGAAAGTATCACATTTAAAGTGTCAGTAGGTTGTCATTTCCTCATTTAATTACTAAGCTGCTATCCTGCACATATCACTGTTTCATGTAATCTTACAGGCTATAGTTACTAGAAAAGGGTAATTGTTTGTTTTTGGTTTTGTTTTTGTAAGAAATTCTTTCTGTTATAAATGTTAGAAAATTGTTCCTCTCTACAGGAAGTTCCAAAATACACATAAAGGAAATTGGTGAATTCCTAAAGGAATGTTGGGAAAAAAAGGAAACTGGAACTTATTCAGCACTGTCTCTTTATTTCATTATACATTATATATATATATATATATATATATATATATATATATATATATATATATATATATATATATATATATATATATATATATATATATATTTATATATATATATATATATATATATATATATATATATATATATATATATATATATATATATAATTTCCAAATGCTTTTTGTGCAGTAAGTTGTACCTTTGAACAAAGAGGCATAGTAGCAATTGCAAAGTTTGAGGTGGTGCCCCCTCAAAAACCCATTCTATATAAAATTATTTTCACATGCATAAACTCATCCACATGTTTAACAGAGGTGGAAAAATCATGGGAGCAAAGGCTTCTAACATTTTCCTTGTGTTTCTGTTCCTTTTTTTATATATATATATACAGGTAGAAACCCCTTTTTTTGCTTCTGTAAAATGGGACAGTTTGGAGATGTGATGGGACCAAGTGTAAACAACAATAATTAGGCAATATTTACTTGTCATAATACAGATTAAACATGTAACTTAAAGGTAGTTTTATATAATTCTGTATACATAGTGCCCTCAGAAAGAAGTACAGTACTATCATTAGAAAGGTAATATTTGTTGTTTTAAATAAATATAGACTATTCTTTGTATTTTATAAGACAAAAACTAAACCAAAAACACAGGCAGAGAAGATTGTGACTTACAGGCAGTAAAACAATAATATTTTTGATAATTTCATATTTTCTTAAATATTAATTAAAAAGTTTGGATTTCAAAATAAATTTGGATTTTGGAATTCCAGATTTGGGGATTTGTATCTGTATTGCCTTAACAACCAGGAGTATTTTGCTTCTCAAACATCTCATTTTAGTTCTTTAGCGTGGAATATTTGTTTCAGCCTCCCTAATTGATTTAGGGGCAGTAGGGACAGCCCAAAACAAGGCAGCTGATTGAGTCCCTGCACAGATTCTGTAGATCTGTGTGTTTAACTGGACACTGCAGTCTAATTTTTTTTCCATTGTTTCCTCCAAGCAAGGGAGTTTCAAGATGTACTTCAGTTTTTGTTTTTGATTGTTTGTTTAAAAACTCATGCTCCTGCCCTGAATAACTCAATGTTTTTGTGTCATACTTGTAGAGGCATCTCCACCAATGAAGCGAAAGCAGTTGTCCTTATCAGCCAATGAGAACAGGAATTGCAAAAACAATACTGCAGTATTAGTTTAACTATAAATTTAGATTCTACCTAACATTTTTTTTCAAGCAAAAAAAAATAATATATACATATATATATATATATATATATATATAATATATTTATTTTTTTTAACATGCTAAAATGCTGTTTTTTTCATATGCATGAAATTTCAAAATATATGAAATAGGATTCTTTTTAGGTACAATGTCCTTTTAAACCTCCAGGAATGCATTTGCATATATGGAAAAAAACTGTGTATTTTCTTTTTCTTTTTTTTTTTCTGAAGATAGGTTAGATGGATTATAAAATAAAAAAAAAATGTGCTTAAATTTGGATTGCCGGATTTAGATTAATATTTGTTTTCATATTTACCTTTAATTTTATGTGGTCAGAACAAGTGACATGTACAAATTTCATGTTTATAGTTTCTTTATATTATTGTAAATTCATTATACTATGAAAACCATAATAAAAAAGATAATTATAAAAAAAAAAACTCCATAAATGCTTGACATATGATATGTCTAGATTGGAGCCAATCGGTTAATGTGAAATATCTTTTCTTGCACTTCTAAACGTTTTGTTTCAATACAAATATTCAGGCTGATTAATATGATGTATTGTAAAGAGTTAGTATCCTTATATGGCTATTATTATAGCTATTCTTATCTAGGATTTTATTCTAAGGGGCCGATTTATGAAAGTGCAAGCAGACATGATACGATATAGCGTATCATGTCCTCTGCATATCGATACATGCCAACAGCCTACGCTGTCGGTATTTATCATTGCAAAAGCAATTTTTGTGAACTGCTTGTGCAATGCCGCCCCCCGCAGATTCGCAGCCAATCGGCCGCTAGCAGGGGGTGTCAATCAGCCCAATCGTATAGGATCAGTCGGATTGATGTCCGCAGCCTCAGAGCAGGCGGACAAGTTATGGAGCAGCGGTATTTAGACCGCTGCTTTATAACTGCTTTTTTCGGAGAGCCTGAAGGCCCCTAAGAGTAGATATAAAAAAGCACTGTTGTGTAGCTCTTGATATTTTGACATAATTCAGGACCAAGTATCTTATCCACCCAGGAATAGATTCTGGGCACTCTCAGGCAGATCCAATCAATCTGGTGAAAGAATCTGGATGGGGGGTGCTTTAGGTGGTCCATGGTTTAAATGAAAGAAGTTGTGACAAAAAAGGAGGGGCAGCAGATCATAACAGCCAAATCTGGACCATCCAAGCAAATTACACAATGACTGGGAGCTCTGCTCTTGGTTTTTGTATGTGTGTATATATTCTGTATATAGAAATATATATATATATATATATATATATATATATATATATATATATATATATATATATATATATATATATATATATATATATATATATATACAGAAATATATATTTATATTTACATATATATTTACAGTGCCCTCCACTAATATTGGCACCCTTGGTAAATATGAGTAAAGAAAGCTGTAAAAATTGTTTTTATTGTTTTACCTTTTGATCTTTTGTCCAACAAATGCACAAAACTACTATGCTCTCTAGGATAACAAACAATTGGAAACACAACACAAGTCTATCCCCAAAAAAATCTTTGTTAAATATATGTGTGGCACAATAATTGGCACCCTTTTCAATACTTTGTGCTACCTCCCTTTGCCAAGATAACAGCTCTGAGTCTTCTGCTATAATTCCTGATTAGGTTGGAGAATACATGGCAAGGGATCTGAGACCATTCCTCCATACAGAATCTCTCCTAATCCTTAAAATTTCGTGGTCAATGCTGGTGGACTCTCATCTTCAGTTCACCCAACAGATTTTCTATGGGGTTCAAATCAGGGGACTGAGATGGCAATGGCAGGACCTTGATTTTGTGGTCAGTAAACCATTTTTCTGTTGATTTTGATGTATGTTTTGGATCATTGTCCTGCAAGAAGATCCAACCATGCCCCATTTTAAGCTTTCTGGCAGAGGCAGTCAGGTGTTCATTTAATATCTGTTGATATTTTATAGTGTCCAGATGCCATGTATCCTAACAAAATGTCCAGGTCCTCTGGCAGAAAAACAGCCCTAAAATATTAAATCATAATTAATGGAGCCTATATTAATGGAGGGCACTATATGTGTGTGTGGGTGTATGTATTATTTTTTCGGTTTTTAGGTCTCTTTATTAAGATAAAAACAGAAAATACAGGAAATATGTAAACAAAATATAAAAAAACACACGTCTAGATTACGAGTTTTGTCGGTAAAGACCCGCGGTGCTAACAAGCCTTTTTTTCCAGCGCACCCTTAAGACAACGCTGATATTGCGAGTTGTCTGAATGGCTGCGTTAGCCTCAGATAAGTGAGCGTGGAGCCAAATTTAGCTCCACTTCAACCCGCATTTCCTCATAGGAATCAATGAGGCTGAACTGACTGAAAAAAAAAAACACCTGCAAAAAAGCAGCGTTCAGCTCCTAACGCAGCCCCATTGTTTCCTATGGGGAAATTAATTTTATGTCTGCACCTAACACCCTAACATGAACCCCGAGTCTAAACACCCCTAATCTTACACTTATTAACCCCTAATCTGCCGCCCCCGCTATCGCTGACACCTACATCATATTATTAACCCCTAATCTGCCGCTCCGGACACCGCCGCAACCTGCATTATCCCTATGAACCCCTAATCTGCTGCCCCTAACATCGCCGACACCTATATTATATTTATTAAACCCTAATCTGCCCCCCCCAACGTTGCCGCCACCTACCTACACTTATTAACCCCTAATCTGCCAACCGGACATCGTCGCCAATATAATAAAAGTATTAACCCCTAAACCTCCGCACTCCCGCCTCGCAAACACTATAATACATTTTATTAACCCCTAATCTGCCCTCCCTAACATCGCCGCCACCTACCTACAATTATTAACCCCTAATCTGCCGCCCCCATCATCGCCGCTACTATAATAAAGTTATTAACTCCTAAACCTAAGTCTAAACCTAACACCCCCCTAACTTAAATATAATTTAAATAAAACAAACTAAAATTACTATCATTAAATAAATTATTCCTATTTCAAACTAAATACTTACCTATAAAATAAACCCTAATATAGCTACAATATAACTAATAGTTACATTGTAGCTATTTTAGGATTTATATTTATTTTACAGGCAACCTTGTATTTATTTTAACTAGGTACAATAGCTATTAAATAGTTAATAACTATTTAATAGCTACCTAGTTTAAATAATTACAAAATTACCTGTAAAATAAATCCTAACCTAAGTTACAAATACACCTAACACTACACTATCAATAAATTAATTAAATAAATTAACTACAATGATCTAAACTAAAATACAATTCAATAAACTAAAATATAATACAAAAAAAAACAAACACTAAATTACAAAAAATAAAAAAAATTACAAGAATTTTAAACTAATTACACCTAATCTAAGCCCCCTAATAAAATAAAAAAGCCCCCCAAAATAATAAAATTCCCTACCCTAAACTAAATTACAAAGTAATCAGCTCTTTTACCAGCCCTTAAAAGGGCTTTTTGCGGGGCAATGCCCCAAAGTAATCAGCTCTTTTACCTGTAAAAAAAAATACAATCCCCCCCAACATTACAACCCACCACCCACACACCCCTACTCTAAAACCACCCAATCCCCCCTTAAATAAACCTAACACTACCCCCCTGAAGATCACCCTACCTTGAGCCGTCTTCAGCCAGCCGGCCACCAATGGGCCAGAAGTGGACATCCGGAGCGGCAGAAGTCTTCATCCGATCGGGGCAGAAGAGGTCCTCCAAGCGGCAGATGTCTTCATCCAAGCAGCATCTTCTATCTTCAATCAAAGGGAGCGGAGCTGAGCCATCTTCTATCCATCCGACGTGGAGCCATCCTCTTTTTCCGATGTCCTAAGGCCGAATGAAGGTTCCTTTAAATGACGTCATCCAAGATGGCGTCCCTCGAATTCTGATTGGCTGATATGATTCTATCAGCCAATCGGAATTAAGGTAGGAAAAATCCGATTGGTTGATGTAATCAGCCAATCGGATTGAACTTCAATCCGATTGGCTGATTGGATGAGCCAATAGAATGCGAGGTTAATTCTATTGGCTCATCCAATCAGCCAATCGGATTGAAGTTCAATCCGATTGGCTGATTACATCAACCAATCGGATTTTTCCTACCTTAATTCCGATTGGCTGATAGAATCCTATCTATCCATCTCTCTCCTTATGTGCTGTTCTCCCCCATGGTCTCTTTCTCTCTCTCTCTGTCTCTCTTCCTCCCCCTCTGACTCTCATCCCTTATGTAATGAAAGAATCTATAAGCATAATTTGCAGCATTAAAGTAAAAAGTATGTTTTAAACATATTTTAATGGGCATGGATTTCTAGATCTCATAATCAGAGCAAGCATTGTGTTATCTGGCAAGAGTTTCTGTTACAATCCTTTAAACTAAAATCAGATGTTTACTAAGTTGAACAGTTTTCCAAGACACCATTTAAAGGGACATGAAACCCATATGCAAATTTAAATAACTTTCCAATTTACATCAGCTGATTGGTGGCTGCACATAGATACCTCATGTGATTGGCTCACCCATGTGCATTGCTATTTCTTCAACAAAGGATATCTAAAGAATGAAGGTGTATCCTGCCACTGCCTCACCAGCCTCTGACGTCACTGCACGTCACTGCTCTTCTGCCCCGATCGGATGAAGACTTCTGCCGCTCCGGATGTCCACTTCTGGCCCATCGGTGGCCAGCTGGCTGAAGAAGGCTCAAGGTAGGGTGATCTTAAGGGGGGTAGTGTTAGGTTTATTTAAGGGGGGATAGGGTGGTTTTAGAATAGGGGTGTGTGGGTGGTGGGTTGTAATGTTGGGGGAGGGGATTGTATTTTTTTTTACAGGTAAAAGAGCTGATTACTTTGGGGCAATGCCCCGCAAAAAGCCTCTTTAAGGACTGGTAAAAGAGCTGATTACTTTGTAATTTAGTTTAGGGTAGGGAATTTTATTATTTTGGGGGACTTTTTTATTTTATTAGGGGGCTTAGATTAGGTGTAATTGGTTTAAAATTCTTGTAATATTTTTTTATTTTTTGTAATTTAGTGTTTGTTTTTTTTGTATTATATTTTAGTTTATTGAATTGTATTTTAGTTTAGATCATTGTAGTTAATTTATTTAATTAATTTATTGATAGTGTAGTGTTAGGTGTATTTGTAACTTAGGTTAGGATTTATTTTACAGGTAAATGTGTATTTATTTTAACTAGGTAGCTATTAAATAGTTATTAACTATTTAATAGCTATTGTACCTAGTTAAAATAAATACAAAGTTGTCTGTAAATTAAATATAAATCCTAAAATAGCTACAATGTAACTATTAGTTATATTGTAGCTATATTAGGGTTTATTTTATAGGTAAGTATTTAGTTTGAAATAGGAATAATTTATTTAATGATAGTAATTTTAGTTTGTTTTATTTAAATTATATTTAAGTTAGGGGGGTGTTAGGTTTAGACTTAGGTTTAGGAGTTAATAACTTTATTATAGTAGCGGCGATGATGGGGGCGGCAGATTAGGGGTTAATAATTGTAGGTAGGTGGCGGCGATGTTAGGGAGGGCAGACTAGGGGTTAATAAAATGTATTATAGTGTTTGCGAGGCGGGAGTGCGGAGGTTTAGGGGTTAATACTTTTATTATATTGGCGACGATGTCCGGTCGGCAGATTAGGGGTTAATAAGTGTAGGTAGGTGGCGGCGACATTGGGGGCGGCAGATTAGGGGTTAATAAATATAATATAGGTGTCGGCGATGTTAGGGGCAGCAAATTAGGGGTTCATAGCTATAATGTAGGTGGTGGCGGTGTCCGGAGCGGCAGATTAGGGGTTAATAATATAGTGTAGGTGTCAGCGATAGCGGGGGCAGCAGATTATGGGTTAATAAGTGTAAGATTAGGGGTGTTTAGACTCGGGGTTCATGTTAGGGTGTTAGGTGCAGACATAAAATTAAGGGTTCATAGGTATAATGTAGGTGGCGGCGGTGTCCGGTTGGAAGATTAGGGATTAAATATTTTTATTATAGGGTTTGCGATGTGGAGGGGCCTCGGTTTAGGGGTTAATAGGTAGTTTATGGGTGTTAGTGTACTTTTAGCACTGTAGTTAAGAGCTTTATGTTCCGGCGTTAGCCCATAAAACTCTTAACTACTGACTTTTTTTGCGGTTGGAGTTTTGGAGGTAGAGGCTCTACCGCTCACTTTCCGCAAGACTCGTAATACCAGCGTTAGGCAAATCCCATAGAAAGACAGGATACGCAATTGACGTAAGGGGATTTGCAGTAGCCTCGAGTCGCGGAAAAAAAGTGAGCGGTGAGCCTCTACCTGTCAGACTCGTAATACCAGCGTTAGATAAAAAGCAGCGTTAGGACCCCCTAACGCTACTTTTTAAAGGTAACGCAGAACTCGTGATCTAGGCGAAAGTTTTTCAGAACAAAATGGCTTCTTCAGGCAAAAGTCAGTATTTAGTGGGACCTCTCTTGGCACTAAGCACATGATATACCAGGTTTCTTTCAGCACTTCCCAGAGTTCTTCTTTAGATTTAGGTTGTCTTTTCTTTTTTTCTTTGTCCAGGTGATCCCATACTGCCTCTATAATATTCAAGTCTGGACCATGACTGTCAGTGTTTTATCATCTATTTTTCTCTCCAAATATGATTTCACTGTATAAGCAGTGTGCTTGGGATCGTTATCATGCTGAAAAATAAAACCATTCCCAATAAGGTGATTTCCAGAAGGAATGGCATGATGAATTAAAACCTCTCTGTACTTTTCAGCATTTATGATCCATCAAATCGGACAATATCGCACACCGCTGGCAGAAATGCAGCCCCAAACCAGAACAGACCCTCTAGAGTGTTTCTTCTAACATACTGTCGAAGATTAGACCCAAAAAAAAAACTTGGATTTTTCACTCCAGAATACTCTTTTCCACTGATCTTCTTTCCAATCTTTGTGAGCTTTAGCATATCTTAGCATTTTCCCCCTCTTCTCCTTCCAAAACAGTTGTTTCTTGGCTGCTACCCTTCCACAAAAACCATTCCTGATCAAGCTTCTTCGGACTGTAGAAGGGTCAACTTGGCATCCCATTGAAGCTGCCAGATGCTGAGCTAGGTCTTGCTATACTTCTTGCAGTCTCTCAAAGAAAACATTCTTAGAAACATCATTAGATTTTGAAAGTTTCTTGGCCTTCCAGTCCTATTTCTGTCCTTGACCTCTCCTGATTCTTCAAATTTCTTTATAACATCTAGAAAACCACATCTTGAGTACCCAGTTTGTTTGCCGATCTCCCTTTGAGAGTGGCCTTGCTGATGCGAAAGTTTGATTTTATGTCTGTCAAATTCTGTGATCTTTGGCATTTTGAATGGAATGATGTGATTGAAAGATGGTCTTATTAGCAAGCTTGCAATGAATTAAACTCATACCACATGTGTATGTAATGCTCAAGCGTGTCTTGCACAAACCTGGTTGTGATTAGACCTTTTTTCACAGCAGTCATTTTGACATGAAATTGTAGAACAAATACAGGTGCTTGTAATGACACTATAGCCTATAGAAGCTGTTTTTTTCTGATTATTTTTATGTTTTTTTAATACTGCATACAAAAATCCTGTATTTACTAGTTTCATTTTAATAAAGAGACTGAGAAATAATTATATATGGTCATTCTATCATTGCTTGAACAAATCTAATAGTGGCCTATGACTTTTGCACAGTACTGTATATATATATATATATATATATACACATATATATAAAAGGAGCAATAAGTCCAGCACAAATAACAGTTCAAAGTTGTTTAGCAAAGTGCACGGCAGCCAGAGGGTCCTGCTCACCTCTCATATATAAGTCCAAAAGGAAAAAAGTGAATGGCTCCAGCACTGTTTCTTTAAAAGTAAAAAAACCTTTATTAAAGTGACATAATGAACAGACAGCAACATTTCGGGTAACGCAGACCCTTAATCATGCTATGATTAAGGGTCTGCGTTACCCGAAACGTTGCTGTCTGTTCATTATGTCACCTTAATAAAGGTTTTTTCACTTTTAAAGAAACAGTGCTGGAGCCATTCACTTTTTTCCTTTTGGACTTATATATATATATATATATATATATACAGTATCTCACAAAAGTGAGTACACCCCTCACATTTTTGTAAATATTTTATTATCTTTTCATGTGACAACACTGAAGAAATGACACTTTGCTACAATGTAAAGTAGTGAGTGGACAGCCTGTATAACAGTGTAAATTTGCTGTCCCCTCAAAATAACTCAACACACAGCCATTAATGTCTAAACCATTGGCAACAAAAGTGAGCATACCCCTAAGTGGAAATGTCCAAATTGGGCCCAACTAGCCATTTTCCCTCCCCGTGTCATGTGACTCGTTAGTGTTAAAAGGTCTGAGGTGTGAATGGGGAGTAGGTGTGTCAAATTTGATGTTATCGTTCTCACACTCTCTCATACTGGTCACTGGAAATTTAACATGGCACCTCATGGCAAATAACTCTCTGAGGATCTGAAAAAAAGAAGTGTTGCTCTGCATAAAGATGTCCTAGGCTATAAGAAGATTGCCAAGACCCTGAAACTGAGCTGCAGCACAGTGGGCAAGACCATACAGCGGTTTCACAGGACAGGTTCCAGTCAGAACAGGCCTCGCCATGGTCGACCAAAGAAGTTGAGTGCACATGCTCAGCGTCATATCCAGAGGTTGTCTTTGGGAAATAGATGTATGAGTGCTGCCAGCATTGCTGCAGAGGTTGAAGGGGTGTGGGGTCAGCCTGTCAGTGCTCAGACTATATGCCGCACACTGCATCAAATTGGTCTGCATGGCTGTCATCCCGGAAGGAAGCCTCGTCTAAAGATGATGCACAAGAAAGCCCTCAAACAGTTTGCTGAAGACAAGCAGACTAAGGACATGGATTACTGGAACCATGTCCTGTGGGGCAATGAGACCAAGATAAACTTATTTGGTTCAGATGGTGTCAAGCGTGTGTGGCAGCAACCAGATGAGGAGTACAAAGACAAGTGTATCTTGCCTACAGTCAAGCATGGTGGTGGGAGTGTCATGGTCTGGGCCTGCATGAGTGCTGCCAGCACTGGGAAGCTACAGTTCATTGAGGGAACCATGAATGCCAACATGTACTGTGACATACTGAAGCAGAGCATGATCCCCTCCCTTCAGAGACTGGGCCACAGGGCAGTATTCCAACATGACCCCAAACACACCACACTGCCTTGCTAAAGAAGCTGGGGGTAAAGGTGATGGATTGGCCAAGCATGTCTCCAGACCTAAACCCTATTGAGCATCTGTGGGGCATCCTCAAACAGAAGGTGGGGGAGCGCAATGTCTCTAACATTCACCAGCTCTGTGATGTCGTCATGGAGGAGTGGAAGAGGACTCCAGTTGCAACCTGTAAATCTCTTGTGAACTCCATGCCCAAAAGGGTTAAGGCAGTGCTGGAAAATAATGGTGGCCCACAAAATATTGACACTTTTGGCCCAATTTCCACTTAGGGGTGTACTCACTTTTGTTGCCAAGTGTTTAGACATTAATGGCTGTGTGTTAAGTTATTTTGAGGGGACAGCAAATTTACACTGTTTTACAGGCTGTCCACTCACTACTTTACATTGTAGCAAAGTGTCATATATCAAACAAATTGCTGTAAAACAGAGTGCTTACCTGCAGACAAATGATCCGACTTGTGTATCCGAAGAACCGGCACAATGGAGCGTGGGAGGGGACACACCCCCTTACCTAGACCAATGCTGTGGCTGCTGCTACGGGCGGAACTGCCACTCATGCCCCAAACGGACAAATCCAATGTAGTAATCCAAAGAGTAGTAGCGCCCAGAGCACGATATCTTTAGTGTTCAAAGCGAGATGAAAAGGATCCCAAACTAATAAAAAATGCAAATATTTTATTTGAAACTTAAAAACATATAGGCGAAATAGCCAGCAACTTCATACAACTATCAGGTCAAAAAAATGAACAGGTACACAGGCAGACGCGTTTCATGAGCATGCACACTTGATCACTGCTATTCATTTAGGATCCTTTTCGTCTCGCCTTGAACACTAAAAATACCGTGCTCTGAGCGCTACTACTCTTTGGATTACTATATATATATATATATATATATATATATATATATATATATATATATATATATATATACATATATATGTATATATCATTATTATTATTATTTTTTTTAATTAATAAGCAGAAAAAGGTTAGTATTTTATGTAGCTATTTCCAGTCAGTTTCTATGACAGGAATTTTGAATATAAATATGAGGGGTTTTTGTTTTGTTTAAAAAAAAAATGTCTCATGGTTAACGTTTTCCTTATGAATGTCCCACTCTCTCAAAAAAGGAAGTTAGAATAGAATAACAATTCAAAAATGTTTATACTTAATGGGCGGTTAATTATGTTAGTTTTGTGGCCTTGTGGTGTAAGGAAACGGAAAATGAGCAAAAGAGAGAGAAATAAAGGAAGGGTATGTAAATATCCATAAATGACATTTATTCCCTGAGGAAATGCTGATACTATTTCCCCTTCAGAACAGAAACTAAATGCTTTGTACGTGGTTTTTCAGGACAAGAAAAATGGTCACATGCTCTTTTATTTAAAAAAAAAAAATTCAAACATAAGTGTTTTACAGATTTAAAGGGAAATGTATTACTTTGTAGCCCTAACTTGAGAATAATTAGAAATTCTAGTTTAGGGGCATTCATTGATACTATTATCACCATATTTACTAATATTTTACTTCATTCTGAATGGGATAACAAAAAAATATGGAAGGTTTCCACCTAAAATAAATAGCTGAGATTAAAGGGACACTCAATCAAAATTAAACTTTCATTATTCAGATAGAGCATGACATTTTAAACAACTTTCCAATTTACTTCCATTAACTAAATGGGAACAGTCTTTTTATATTTAAACTTTTTGAGTCACCAGCTCCTACTGAGCATGTGCAAGAATAAGTGTGTATGCATTTGTGAATGGCTGATTGCTGTCACATGGTACGTGTATGCATTTATGATTGGCTGATGGCTGTCACATGGTACAGGGGGAGTGGAAAAAGACATAACTTTTAAAATTGTCAGAAAAAAAATCTACTACTCATTTGAATTTCAGACTAAGTGCTATTGCATTGTCTTGTTATCTTGCATTTGTTGATTATGCAAATCTACTGTGTTGACTGGTCCTTTAATGTTTAATTAGCGTAGATACAATAAAACTTTTGTGACTGAAAAAACTTGCCACAGCATCGCAAATTAATTTCATAAAGATTTGTCGGTCAAAAGTAGTGAGATCAGCTCCATTACAATCAATAACCAATGGAGCTGCATCATAACTGTTCACATCTTGCCTCAAAGAAAGAGTTCCACTGTCAAGGACGCAAGAATCTCAACAAGGCCTTCAAAACATTACTAAATAAATTATTGGAGGAAAATAAAATGCCTATATAAAACTGTCCACTCTAATCTATGTATAAAATTAAACTTTTAAAAAAATCAAGATAAATAACATAAAACAAGATAAAAATAAAAAGAAGATAATTCCGTTTTGAAATTGAAATACTGTTCAGGGGGTATTAGTCCTTATATTTGATTGTATAGGTGTTTGCTGCGTGATTTATACAATACTGTGATTTGGACCTTTCATGTCCCTGTATGTTATTTCTTGTTTTAAATGTTTTTAAGTGATTTTATATTTCCCTTTTTTTATTTTCTTGATATAATAAATGTTAAGTTATATTATTATTTTTTTCCCCTCATTGTGGTGAGGATTGAGAACCACTCCATATCATTGTGTGTCCTCTCTTTTGGACCAATCTAATTTATTGTTTCCCAGAGTGCTTAAAAGATGCTACTTTTTCTTTCTTTTCTTTATGTACTTAATTATCTATGTCTGCATCTAGCACCACCTGTTTGGAGGGCTTTCCCTAGCTGTCCAATTCAGGTTACTTATTGTATGATATATATTCCTTAATTATTTAATCAAGACCCTTAATCATGCTTGTGAGGGTTATGAGAGAATTCTCATTCTATCCAGCAAGACTACTTTACCATATAAAAAAAGGCATGCAAATATTTTATAATTATGAACATTTAGAAAACCTGTTTTGCAAGTGTGTTTCCTTACTGTTGCTGTTGTTATTATTGTTTTTTAGTATTGCTAGTGGTTCTCTTTGCTGTACAGGATATCATATGTTGGGGTACTTAACACAATTATAAATGTTAATACCAGGAACGTCAAAGTAACGTAACACTAGAAAAGATATGTGAATTTACATGATCTTGCCTCAAAGGGACAATATACACTCATTTTTATATAACTGCATGTAATAGACACTACTATAAAGAATAAGATGCACAGATACTGATATAAAAATCCAGTATAAAACTGTTTAAAAACTTACTTAGAAGCTCAGTTTAGCTCTGTTGAAAAGGTAGCTGGAAAGCCTACTGCAAGTGGGAAATAAGACACTCCCCCCTCCCCCTTCTTTTGCATATGAAAAGACCCTTTACACAAACAGAAGCAAGCTGGAGTAGGTAGTTGACGGTATTCTCATAAAACTTTGGGGCTTGGTTAGGAGTCTGAAAATCAGAGCAATGTTATTTAAAAATAAGCAAAACTATACATTTTAAAAAACAACAACTTTATGGGCTATATAAATAGATCATATACAAAACATTTATGCAAAGAAAAATGAGTGTATACTGTCCCTTTAAAGCGTCATTATAGTCAAAACATAACATGCTTTGATTCATTATAGCATGTAATTTTAAGACTAGCGACCCTGCACTTATATGTGTTCAACACCTGCAAAGGGGTTAAACACATAATTACAATACTGCTCAGGACCCGCAGAGCACTGCTAATCCCAAGAAGAAACTACAGCTAAGCCAATCAGCTAGTCGTACAGCATGGTGGTACTTTACCTAAGTGTTTAACCTGGGTAGGTAAACAAATAGTTACAGGACCACTAGTATATACTCTGTCTACAATAAATTATAGAATTTTACCAGCAAGCAAGTGATGCTTGCATTTTTCCTATGTTTGCTATTATCTAAAAATTACATACTTTAATGACTATAATGACCCTTTAACAACGAGGCCACTCGGTAGCCTAACCAACATTTATAAAAGGGATATTAAAAACTAAGTACATTTTATAAGCATAGTATTCTGGTTATTCCCCACCTCCCTCTAGTCATGGGCACCGCCATGTTGAAATCTAGATTTCAATGCACAGTGGTTTTAATTTTTAGTTGACTTCTCCAACTCTCAGGGGAAATCTGGTGAGTGCAAATAAGCATTCCTGGATGGGGTAAGTGATCAAAATACCTTTTACCTTGACAATGACATTAATAGTTTAAAAATACTTTTAAAAAGTATAACAGCACAGGAACATTATTATGAAAAAAATGACAAGTTCTAATTAATTAGAACATGTAATTTTAACACTAGCAACCCTGCAACTCTATGGGCTCGATTTATCAAGCAAGGGCGGACAGGGGCATATATATTCACCCCTGTCTGCCCCAGCTCGCCTCTGGCGGGCAGCAATACGCTGCCAGAATTTAACATTGCACAAAAGCGCTATTTTGTGCTTGGGTTCAAACCAGCCCCCTGCCGGTGCACAGCCAATCGCGCACATGTAGGAGCTGTCAATCTCCCTGGTAGAAAGAAACCGGGAAGATTAAAATGCTCCACCTAAGAGGTGGAGAAGATGGTAGGAAGCAGCGGTCTCGTGACCGCTGCTTGATAAATACTGACTGCAGGTTCTCTTGTGAGAACCTGCAGTCGTAGGGGAGGAGAAGGTTTGATAAATCAAGCCCAATCTGGGAAATATATTCAGGAGGAGTTGAGGGCCCTATTTCCTTGGGAATTTACAAGGATAAACACATAAAGTTGCCGTTTCACTAGTGTTAAAATTATAGGCTCGAATTAATTTGAGCATGTACTTTTTCTCATTATAATGGACTTTTAAGAGATTAAAAAATATATCATATGCATGATGTGCTTCTAATTCTCATGAATTTTCTAATGAAATTACAATATGGCATTAGGGAAATCAGCTATATTATTTTTCATTGATGATGTTATTATGCCAATAAATAAATATTTACTAATAAACCAAAGCGAGATGGGCTCAACTAGTAATTAACATAGTAGTAACAGCTTGGTCTAGGGGACGTTGCTTACTTTTATCTTTCACAAAGAAGATGTTTTATAAATAAAGCACTTAATACATTTGTTATCAACCAAAATAATTGTTCAGCCTAAGGACACAAGCCAGTTCTTCTCTCAAGTAAATATTTTACAGGTAGCCCAAGATTTGGTCTGTATGGGCTTCATGATGGGCATGTCCAGGCAAAGATGGTGCAAGTAATTCCGGCTAGTCAGGTGAAGATTTTGGCACCTCCTCACTAAATAGCTTATGTTATCCTTACTGCTCATTGACAAGATGTTTTACAGGTGTGATAAAGCAAGAAATAGCCAGCTAATGTATATATATTTAGTTATACAGAATATACTGTATATTACCTAGAGGTCTGATATGGGGATGACAGAAGGGTTTCAGGCTCAAAGGTCTGATCTTATGTCTGATTGGGATGACTACAGGACCTGGGGTCTTATCTGAGGTCTAATGCAGGATACATATATATATTAATTATTGGTAAAATAAACACTTTATCCAAACTTCTTGGGACCGGAAAAGGTTTGGATTTTGGAATAGTTTGGATTTTAGAATGTTTGCATCTTTAAACTCGGATAGCTTGGAGAGGATGATGGAACCAAGTGTAAATAACAATATCTTATGTAATTTAGTCCATGGGGTCAATTTATGCAAGCGCAAGAGGTATGATGTGAGGTATATATGGGGTTACAGAGAAGTTGCAGGGTCTGAGGTCAAATATAAGGTATGATGTGAGGTATATATGGGGTGACAGAGAGGTTGCAGGGTCTGGGGTCAGATATAAGGTCTGATGTGAGGTATATATGGGATGACAGAGAGGTTGCAGGGTCCGAGGTCAGATATAAGGTATGATGTGAGGTATATATGGGGTGACAGAGAGGTTGCAGGGTCTGGGGTCAGATATAAGGTCTGATGTGAGGTATATATGGGGTGACAGAGAGGTTACAGGGTCTGGGGTCAGATATAAGGTCTGATGTGAGGTATATATGGGGTGACAGAGAGGTTGCAGGGTCTGAGGTCAGATATAAGGTCTGATGTGAGGTATATATGGGGTGACAGAGAGGTTGCAGGGTCTGAGGTCAGATATAAGGTATGATGTGAGGTATATATGGGGTGACAGAGAGGTTGCAGGGTCTGGGGTCAGATATAAGGTCTGATGTGAGGTATATATGGGGTGACAGAGAGGTTGCAGGGTCTGAGGTCAGATATAAGGTATGATGTGAGGTATATATGGGGTGACAGAGAGGTTGCAGGGTCTGAGGTCAGATATAAGGTATGATGTGAGGTATATATGGGGTGACAGAGGTTGCAGGCTGTGGGGTCTGATCTGAGATCAACTGGCATGAAGAGTGTAGATGAACACTAAACAGAATAACAGTTTTATACAGAGAAAATTAGCAGGAAAGTGACTCTGACAGGCTCAGCTATCTGCATGAAGGGAGAGGTTGTTCGGTGTTGGGGGGGGTTAGTTGTATCTTAGAACAATACTGACTCAGCAGACTGACATGCTGCACTGCCAAGATGAAGGGATAATCTGGTAGGGTGGTTATGAATTGAAGTAAATTCCAGTAGTGAAGTTGTAAGACAGTTGTTTTTTTGGGTTTTTTTTCTTACTATGAGTCATAAACTCTCTCTCTTCATTCATATAATGGTGTTGTCAGGGTTGACTGGATCATCCATTCAACATTTAGTAGTAGGCACTCACCATGACTTAGAGACAGACATAGCAAGTCAGACACATTGCTATGCGTGGGTGGATCATGATGCATGTGAATACTAGCAAGACACTTTACACTGACAACTTCATTTTTATTTATTTTTTCTCCTTGTAGATCTAAAAAAAAGGAGGGTTTTACTGTTAGAGGGGGGACTTAGTATTTTTTTAAGGAAAAGAGCTGTTTAACTTAGGGCAATGCCCTACAAAAGGCCCTTATAAATGCCCAATTTAGGGGCAATGGGTAGTTTAGGTTTTTTAGTGTTAGGCTTTTTTAAAGGCTATTGGTAGTTGATTCTTAGATTAGGGGGTGTTTTTATTTGGGGGGGCTTATTTATTTTCATAGGGATTAGGTTTATTTATTTATTTATTTTTGGATAATGTGATTTATTATTTTCCGTAATGTTAGCCTTTTTTATTTTGTGTAATTTTAGATTAATTTAATGTAATCTTAGTTTTTGTTTTTTGTTTTAAAGTACTGTTAGGATTTCTTATTTTAATTGTAATGTAGTATTTTATTATTTTATGTAATTAAGGGGTTAATTTAGGGGTGTTAGGTTAGGGGGCTTAGTCATTAAATTAGTTATTTGCATTGTGGGGTTTGGCGGTTTAGGAGTTAATAGGTAAATTAGGTTTATTGCGTTGGTGGTGGATGGCGGTTTAGGGGTTAATAGATGTATTAGGTAGTTTGCAATGTTGGGGTTGGCGGATTTAGGGGTTAATAATTTTATTATGTAGTTTTTTGTTTTTTTTTCTTAATACTTCTTGTGGGTAATTATTTATTTTTTTTCTTAATACTTTGTACGGCGGTTAGTTAGGTTTTTTTAATACTTATTGTGGGCGGTTAGGTTTATTTCTAACACTTATTGCAGGAGGTTAGTTTTTTTTTTTGTAATGCTCCATTTGCCTTCGCTGCATTCTGGTGGATTCCTGGAAATGCGGTGGATACTTTCACCACCCTGCTATTTTCGGAATTCACCGGGATGCAGCTTTGCTGCATCCGGGTGAATTATTTTGGCTGCGCGTGCAGCCAACATAGTTTTAACTGCCTCGCGCAGCCAACATTCCTTTGAGGATGTGTGCGCAACTGGCGACACAGACAGACATGTTACAAACGCGATTATAGTATAGATATGTGTGTTCTCCCCAGAGTCTACTTAGTGGATGCAATACTCGGCTGATTTTTACTTACAACCTGGCTAAACTTTAAAGTGATGGTAAATTGAGGGCAATGTGAAGGTAAAATCGTATTACTTAAGTCTCTATCACCAAAATCGCTAGTTTTTTTTAATTTAAAATTCAATTGTTTTTTTTTTAAATAATATTTTACTTACTGAGCGTTATCGCTCCTTGCTCCGCCCCCAGTATTACTTCCTGATCTGTGTATGAGTTGTAGTAGAGAGCGGAACAACCCGCTCTCTACGTCATTATATAAGGAATATTGTTCAACTATTCACTTTGCGCATGCGTTAATTGCTTAATACATGTTTTCAGACGATCAGTCTGAGATCTAACATGTAGCGCATGCGCATAGCTAACGAGGGGCATGTTAGTGTGTTTTACAGTCCCCGACTGGCCAGGATTCTGATTGCAAGTTGAAAACACGTGATTTTTAAAATCTATGGCGGCGATTGTACAGGTGGAGGAACGGAGCTGAAATGGAAGCATCTAAAAAGTAAATATTTACAAATACTGACAGTTTTCAGCGTTTTGGTGAATGAAAGTGCATTTTTTTTTTGTTATCTATACTATCGCATGTTGAAGTTTGCAATACTTTACCATCACTTTAAGCCAATATTAAAGGGACCCTCAAGTCAAAATTCAAATTTAATGATTCAGATAGAGCATGCAATTTTAACCAACTTTCCAATTTACTTCCTTTAACAAAATGTGTACAGTCTTTTTAAATGTACACATTCTGAGTCACCAGCTCCTACTGAGCAGGTGCAAGAATTCACAGAATATTTGTATACGCATTTGTGATTGGTTGATGGCTGTCACATGATACAGGAGTAGTGGAAATAGACATAAATGAAATTTGTCAGAACAAAATCTACTCATTTGAAGTTTAGAAGTTCTATTACCTTGTCTTTTTTTATGATGCATTTGTTAATTATGTAAATGTGCTGTATTTACTGGCCCTTTAAGTTAAAATTAACTCATATTACATGTTTTCAATGTTTGTTGCACAAATTATCAAGTAAATTTATGTTAAATTATGCAATTAATCTGTGTTTTGGATAGCTTAACAAAAAAAAAATGTTATTATATTGCAATGTATTACACTGCCCCCACCTGGCTACTTCACAATGCTACCCAGCTGACAAACTTTCTGTGGAGAACACAGATAGATAGATAGATAGCTAGATAGATAGATAGATAGATAGATAGATAGATAGATAGATAGATAGATAGATGGATAGCTACAAAACTTGAGCTTCTTAACTCATTTAAACGGTTGCATTTCCAATACGTTGTAATGACATTTAAATGAAAGACAAACATTTGGAGATCAAAGTTTTCATGCTGCATACAATGAAAGATTTAAGTGGGGTGTTATTTGAATGTTGATGTTTGCAAAAGGGATTTCTAGCAGCTGAAATATGTTGTAACTTTTTATTTGACTTTTTATGTTTGAGAGCATTCACATTTGCATCTATTTATTGAGCCATATAGAAAGGAGAAATATGATATAACATTTTTATGTGAGTTAAAGTTGTTTAAGAGTTTTCTGTCTTTGCATCTGTTTAACCTGTGACAACCCAAACTCTATCTATAAATGACCAACATAACCAGAAATGTCCAACATACACAGATATGCTCAAACTCCTAGCTAAGACTGTCAAGAGTTTTCCCCAGACATTACTAAACTGCCTGGTCAAGAGCTAGTTCTGGAGACCATGGGGCCTATTTATTAATGTGCAAGCGGACATGATACGATGTAGCGTATCATGTCCGCCGCACATCGATAAATGCCGACAGCATACACTGTCAGCATTTATCATTGCACAAGCAGTTCTTGTGAACTGCTTGTGCAATGCATCCTCCTGCAGATTTGCGGCCAATCGGCAGCTAGCAGGGGGGGCCAATCGGCCCGATCGTATAGGATTGGGCGGATTGATGTCCGCAGCCTCATAGCAGGCGGACAAGTTATGGAGCAGTGGTCTTGATAATTCGGCCCCTATATCTTCAGAAAGATATAAATAAAAGTCCAAAGTAGGGCTACTAAAATGGTACACAGTCTAAAATATAAAACCTACAAAGAAAGACTCTATGACCTAAATATGTATAGTTTAAAGGAGAAAAGGGAAACAGGTGACATGATAGAAACCTTCAAATATATAAAGGGACTTAATAAAGCATTTTCCACAAAAAATAAATGCCAAAACAAATGGTCACAATCTTAAAGGGACACTGAACCCAAAAATGTATTTCGTGATTCAGATAGAGCATGCAATTTTAAGCAACTTTCTAATTTACTCCTATTATCAAATTTTCTTCATTCTCTTGGTATCTTTATTTGAAATGCAAAAATGTAAGTTTAGATGTCGGCCCATTTTTGGTGAACAACCTGGATTGTTCTTGCTGATTGGTGGATACATTCACCGACCAATAAACAAGGGCTGTCCACTGTCTGAACAAAAAAATAGCTTAGATTCCTTCTTTTTCAAATAAAGATAGCAAGTGAACGAAGTAAAATTGATAATACGAGTAAATTAGAAAGTTGCTTAAAATTGCATGCTCTATCTGAATCTCAAAAGAAAAAATTTGGGTTCAGTGTCCCTTTAAGCTAGAGGGTAACAGATTCAGGAGAAATGTGAGGCAGCATTTTTTTACAAAAAGGGTTGTGGAATCATGGAACAAACTTCAATTTGAGGTGGTAAACACAAAGACAGTAAAAGAATACAAAAATGCCTGGGACATGCATAAGGCTATCCTAAGAAAAAAGTAACATGTAATATAGGTAGACTTGGTGGGCCTTTTTGGTTCTTATCTACTGTGAAATTTTATTTTTCTATGTGTTAACAATTTTTAATACACCCCAGTTGGTAAAATGGATAATTAAGAAAACATTAAGGAAAGGGGGGGGGGGGGGGGTCACAGTATACTGTCCCTTTAAGTGAGATAAGCAACAGTCAAGATGCTTTTCAAAAGTTGTGTCCTGGGACTGAAAACCAATGCATATTTTCTAACAAAATGACATGTTTTAATTGTTTTCAAAAATATTTATTTTGTATGTAGGTATGTTGCAATGGAGTGGATAATTTCAAATACATACATAAAGAATAAGAACTTTTATGTTCCTTTCCCTTAAAGGGACATGAAGCCCCCAAAAAATATTTCATGATTCAAATAGAGAATACAATTTTAAACAACTTTCTAATTTACTTTTATTATCTAATCTGTTTCATGCTCTTGGTATCATTTGTTGAAGGAGCAGCAATGCACTAATGGTTTCTAACTAAACACATGGGTGAGCCAATCACAATCAATATATATATGCAGCCACCAATCAACAGCTAGAACCTAGGTTCTCTGCTGCCCCTGAGCTTGCCTAGATAAAGCTTTCAGCAAAGCATAACAAGAGAAGGAAGCAAATTAAATAATAGAAGTAAACTGGAAAGTTGTTTAAAATTGTATTCTCTATCTGAATCAATCATGAAAGAAAATGTTTGGGTTTCATGTCCCTTTAAAATGAGAATATTTAAACAGAGAACTGATCCATTTCCAACTAGAACCTTTTTTTACCTTTTCAGCAAGCTTCAATTCATTATGATTATTTTTCCCCAAACAATGTTTCTTAATGTAGAGGAAATGGATTGTTTGTGGCCTAAAAATAAATTGTCTTACTATGAAGTAGCTTTGATATATCAAACTGATTTTAAAGAACAGAACTGAGGTTTTTCAAAACTAGTTTATCCCAACAATAATTATGTGTGTTATTCAGCAGCAAGACAATGCCAAACTTCAGCTTAGAATATCCCTTTAAGCAAATAAAAATGTTTAAAAGGACACATGAAACCCCACATTTATATTTCATGATTTAGATAGTGCATGTGATTTTAAAGGGATATGAAACCCAAAAATTGATTTTGTGATTCAGACAAAACAAAAATGACTTCTATTATACTTCAAATTTGCTTTGATCTGATGATTTTCTTAGTTGAAGAGATACCTAGGTAGGCATCTGGAGAACTACATGGCAGGAAATAGTGCTGCCATTTAGTGCTCTTGCAAATGGATAACATTCTTTCAAAACTGCTGCCATATAGTGATCCAGAAAAGGGATCTTAAGTAAATGCCCTTGCTTTTCAACAAGGATACCAAGAGAATGAAGAAAATTGATAATAGATGTAAATTAGAAAGTTGTTTAAAATTGCATACTCTATCATGAAAGAAATGTTTTGGGTTTCATATCCCTTTAAATGACTTTCCAATTTACGTCTATAATCAAAATTGCTTTATTCTATTGGTATCCTTGGTTGAAAAGCATACCTAGGTAGGCTCAGGAGCAGCAATGCACTACTGGGAGCAAGCTGCTGATTGGTAGCTGTACCCATATGCTTTATGTCATTGGTTCACCTGATGCATTCGTCTAATTCCTGTCACTCGTTCTCCTGCAGCAAAGTATACCAAGAAAATTAAGCAAATTTGGTAATAGAAGTAAATTGGAGAGTTGTTCAAAATTATATGTTCTATTGAATCATGAAAGAAAACTTTTGAGTATTGTGTCCCTTTAAAGGGACAACATTTCTTCTCCATAACAAAAATTCCATGAAATGCAATTTAAGATACAAATGTAAGGTTTAATACAGAATTGATAGCTACAGTATCTTAAATTCCCAGAGGAGGAGAATACACATATAACAAATGGAGAGAAACTGTATACACTTCACTGTGCAACCTGAACTACAAAATATATAGAATACTCAATACTGCATCTATTAATATTATAATTGTATTTGTAAGCACCATAAAATTCTGTAACGCTGGGGATTAATTCATGGTAAAAAAAGAAATATAGATACAGAACAGACTAAACAAAGGAAATTAGTTTACAATCTACATTGAATAATGACACAGACAGACAAATTTATGTAACAGTTGTATTTTCCAAATAATATGCAAGCTGTATTCATTCACTGAGATTATTAACATTTTCCCCATCACCAGTCTCTATTTTTGATGATTTAGGAAAAAAAATGCATAAGAGCTCTTTATACTGATTTCTCTATTCTCAAACTACACTAAAAAAAAATAAAAAAATTTTTTTTTCTTTTTAACCATTTCTCAAGTTTATTGTGTACATAGTTATAGCTGCCTGTCATATTAACACATCTCTAGGGGGGGGGGGGCAGGATTTTTAAAATAATTTCTCACTTGTTCTTTGATATTTATCTATCCTAGTCTAGCATACAATCCTGACAAATGTATCAGTTTGATATATTTCCCAAATATTTATTGACTAGATTTGTGGCTAAAATATACAAACATGTTTTTTGTGTGTGATCATTTTGCATACATTAAGGAAATTGCCTGACGTTACTCAGGGGCAATGCCACTCAGTGCCTTTGAAGTGTGTTAATAGTATTGGAGTCCTAGTGCTTCATTGATGCACTTAAAAAGTGTCAGTGCGCAGGCACAGGTAGGGTTAATGTCACTTCCAACTGCTTTTGTTTGTATGTCTTTTCTGTAATGTAATTACTTTAATTACGCTGTGACAAAGCAGACAAAAAGTGTCCTGTGGGCGTGGGAGGCTGCAAGAACGAATACAGCAGCCCTTACCTAGCAGCATAAGACAAGGCTAAGCTCCTCCCCTATCTCCGCCCCCTGTAGTGATTCAGCCTCCTCCCTGCTCTGGTAGTAACACAAGTGTTCTGTCAGGTTCCCAGTCACACGCTGCTAAGGCTCTCTGCAAGCATTTTGTCTGTTGGATTATTATAACTATTATTAGCACCATCTGGTTTGGAGAAACTCTGCTGATCATCATTACCAGGTAATGTACTTATATTGCACTGTTCACATGTCTGAGCAACTCTAGTAAAAGTTATTCAAAATAGTAGCTGCTCAATTGTGCCAAAGTTTTTTTTTTCCTCTTTCTTTCTATTTTGTTAAACTTGTTTCTGCTCTCAAAATGTTTTAACCCCATAGCGACCAGAGAGTGATTCAACACATTGTGTTGCAACAGGGTCTAGTAGCTCATGGGTTAATTTTGATTATTATGAAATTGTGCAGACATAGAATAAGCCTTGTGAACTTGCCCAGGCAAAACCCAGTCCCCTCTTGTATCTGGCAGCAGCCGACCCTTTCCCCAGGGCTCCTTGCACTAAAAGGGTTAAGGGTATATTTGTTTAAGTGGATGGTCCCAAGTGATTTAAAAAAAAAAAAGATTGTTTTTCTTAGTTGCTTAGTTTTTTGTTTTGAAAATAGTGAAATATGAGGTGTGCATGAGGAGTTATCTTACAAGATGATATAAGTGTGAGAGTGAGGATCTTTATAACTGGAAACCAGAGGTGAACCTTGAAATAGAAACTTCAACAATGCAAGATAAGTTCCCCAATTCACCTATCTCCTATGTTCTTCTCTGTGCTGGGAGGCTGGCTTTGAGGAAGTGCTGTTGTTAGTGCCCTGTAATGTTGCTGAAGCATAAATGTAACTGACATTTTTCTTTTACAGAAAAAAATGTACTGCTCATTTGAAACTCAAACTGTTTTTTTTGCATTGTCTCTTTATTATGCATTTATTGATTATACTATTATTTTGTGTTTAGTGGTCCTTTGAGTTCTTTAAAAACAAACTTCCCTCTTGTTTTGTTGTTAAACAGGGTGAAGGGCAATATAAAATATATTGGAGCTGTACTGTTGCCAATGTTTGTGTTTTGTATGATAGTCTGAAATATAAAGGGAATTTGTAAATAAACTGTAGTTTGTCAGTCACAAACACCCTATCTACACAGGGTATGGTTTGGTGTTCTTGCTGTAAGCGTTGTGTCATATTTCTCAGACTATAGCTGCCAATCCAAACAACATAAACCAAAAACTATTACATAATTATTCTCCTAATGGGGAAAAATATACAAATAGAATTTGCAATGTACAATATTCTAGGGTTGATTAGTGGCAATAATTTCACTTGTAAAAAAATATAAGCACTTTAGAATTTATTGTGCAGGCAACCAATGGAGTATAGAGCTGTACTTTATGTGCACCTGTATTCTCCAATCATGCTCAAATAAGTGAGATTGTTAGCAGTCAGTGGTGTATGGGATATCAACATTATTTAATAGTTTGTGTATTTAGTTCTGTACGGTGGGAGAACATTGCTATTTATTTTTTGAATCCCAGTCATTTTATATTTGCCATTGTTTCCCCATTAGAACACAGTATTTTACTAATAGATTTGTTCTTAAGGTGCAAATCTTAAAGTGATGGTAAAGTTTCCAATTTGTATAATTAGATCCCTTTAGATGGACTTTAATTCATCCATTCTAATGAAGAATCGCTATAACTTACTTTTTAATATAGAGATGAAATTCTAATACCCCACGCTCTGGCTGCCCACTTCAAAAGTTGTTTTTTTTTGTGTACTGACGGTTTTGACTGTTCTCTAATTGGCTCTCTAGCCATACGGTACTCGCACAATTTTTTTTGTGGCTAGAGCATTGATTGGAGAACAGTCAAAACTGGAGCTGGAGTGCGGGCTGTTTCGTCTAAAATATTGTTTCAATTCCGGATCTGATTACACAAATTGAAAACTTTACCATCACTTTAAATCTTTCCCATTTTAAAGAAAAAAGAAAGGTTGTTTTAAAATGCAGGTCTAGACTTTAATTTATTAAATAATGTTACAATAATCTGCATTTTGATAACAAAAACAGAAAAATCTCATCTATCTTGGAATCTACGTACATGTCATTAAAAGACAAACATGTAATCTTTAAACAGTTTTTAAATTTATATTATATTCAGTGCTATATAACAGTATATTCTGTACACAATACATTGATGGATACTTTTATTTTTTTCTTAATAAAACTGATGAATTTGATGACTTGTGGCAGTATACACATTTTTCTATAAGCAAATGAATCAGAAAAAAGTACTTCATTATTTGTCAGTGCCTTTATTTGGATGAACGAATAATTTTAAGACAAGCTGTTCAGAGTTCATTGGAATCGGAACCCCACCACTTCAAAACAAAGACAGAGGGAGGCATTTGTAATGAAAGGACAGGAATGTGAACTGATCAGGCTTAGCAGATAGGGCACTGCAGGAATTCCACTGTTGTTTTTTTTTCAGCACACCAGTATCTGAACTCAGCTGCCTATGTTTGCTCTACATTTTTGAATTTGGAGCCTATCTAAGAGATTTATTTAATCCCAGTGCTGCAACACCAGAAAGGTACTTCATTTTGAAGTTCATGACCTTTTAAAGAGCTGGAATTCTAAAGTTACGTCAGAAGAAGTGGGACACACATCTAGTATTGCGCTACTTGACATACATATCTATTTTCTTGTCGGACAACTAAATTGACGGTTTATGTTCTTTGTTGCTATTGCAAATACTATGCAGATGTTAGTTATAACTGCATTGCCACATTTCAGTTTTGATTAGAAGCAATTTTCAAAAACACAAGTACAGACATATCTCATTTTTTTTCTTCTGAGCTTCACTTTATTGCGATTCGCAGATATTGCTCTTTTTACAAATTGAAGGTTTGTGGCAACCCTTGGTAGACCAAGTCTACCGGCGCCATTTATATATACACGGATATAAACACATAAATAAACAAGTGTGTGTGTGTGTATATATATATATATGTATATGTGTATATATGTATGTATATAGATAGATCTCCTACATATTCTTACTGGCTCCTAAATATCAAACCGATTTGTTGACCCCTGGTGTAAATATAACTTTTATATGCACTGAGAAACAGAAAACTTTATTGCTATATTCGCTTTATTGCAGTGGTCTGGAGTCGAACCCACAGTACCTCTGAGGTAGGCCTGTATTAGCAAAAATGTTTTAGTGATAACTTTGTATTTCCTGTGCCCCAGTATTTAGAGTTTGCCCCTGATCAGAGCTGTAACCCTGTTGTCTATTTGCCACCTCCAACTATAAGTAAGCAGTCTCTTGCATGTGGAATAAATACATTCTTATGTCCCTTTGCAGAATACAGCTATTGCTAAAATATCATTAAAAATTATAACCAAAATGTGTTGATGTACATTTTCATTTTGGATATAATGTCTTGGATTTTTACAAGATTCCAAAGGCAGGTGCTCTAGTTAAATTCCATTGCAGTGACCTGTGTTGCCTATTAAAATGTGCTGTAAAAGGGAGATATCAGCAGCTAAATTTATATTTCCTGTTAGATTGAGCTAATATATCAACTCATTTGTGTAATAAAATGCGCATGGCATCTAATGAAGAATCAATTTATGGTCTATCAACTACCCTGTAAGGGTGCATTTAAAAGAGTTAAAACAGGGCACCATTGGAATATGTACATGAATTGCCAGCAGATCTTGCTTTTTTTTTTAACACCTTTTTCTACAAGTAGAAACATAATTACCCATGTTTCATCATATTTAGCAGTTTCGTTTATATTTTATTGGGATATACCAAATAGCCCTTTTGTACGACTAGTAACTTAGACTTGTAAGATTTACATTTGAAAGGGCTTCAATGAAGAATTTTATGTTGTGCAGCTGAATATAGAATGACAAGTCTTTAAAGGGATAGTAAAACCCATTTTTTTTCATGATTCAAATAGAGCATGCATTTTTAAGCAACTTTCTGATTTATTCCTATTATACATTTTTTTTCTTTGTTCTCTTGGTATCTTTTTATTTGAAAAAGTAGGAATGTAAGCTAAGGAGCCGGCCCATTTTTGGTTCAGCCCCCCTGGCTAGCCCTTGTGATTGGTGGTTACATTTAGCCACTAATAAGCAAGAGCAACCCAGGTTTTGAACCAAAAATTAGCCGGCTCTTAAAGGGACAGTCAAGTCCAAAAAAAAAACTTTCATGATTTAAATAGGGCATGCAATTTTAAACAACTTCCCAATTTACTTTTATCACCAATTTTGCTTTGTTCTCTTGGTATTCTTAGTTAAAAGCTAAAACTAGCAGGTGCATATGCTAATTTCTTAGACCTTGAAGACTGCCTCTAATCTGAATACATTTTGACCACTAGAGGGCATTAGTTCACATGTTTCATATAGATAACATTGAGCTCATGCACGTAAAGTGACCTAGGACTGAGCACTGATTGGCTAAACTGAATGTCTGTCAAAAGAACTGAAATAAGGGGCAGTCAGCAGAAGCTTAGATACAAGATAATTACAGAGGTAAAAAGTATATTAATATAACTGTGTTGGTTATGCAAAACTGGGGAATGGGTAATAAAGGGATTATCTTTCTTTTTAAACAACAAAAATTCTGGTGTTGACTGTCCCTTTAAGCTTTACATTCTTGCTTTTTTAAATAAAGATACCAAGAGAAGTAATACAAATTGATATCAGGAGTAAATTAGAAAGTTGCTTTAAATTGCATGCTCTACCTGAATCATGAAAGTTTAATTTTGACTTTACTGTCCCTTTAAGTATCATTGATTGACTACGTTATAGCAGCTGTTGCACAACACATGTTTTATTTAGAGCCAGGTAGTCTCTGTTAGGCATATGTTATTGCAAGACTAGTGGTCTAACGACAGTTATTATCTATTCAGCTCCCAGCAATACTTTAGCTAGTCAAAGAAACAAAACTTTATTGCTTGACAGCACATTTTTGGTGAAATTAGATCATGCAGAGCCACTGTATTGTATATACGTCAATTTCAGGGTGTGAAGCTGCATTCTTGTTGCAGATTAGATAAGCAGTAGCCACACATTTGACATTCAAAAAGTGATTCAATTTAGCTGTTTAATTAACCACTTAATGGGCAAATTTGCCTTGCTTATAGCTGTTGTGTATTTTATTCTATAATGTAAGCGAGAGTAAGGCCTTATTTTCATTATAATATTAATCTAGACTACTTGCAATAGTAGATGAATACAGCACTATCTGTGTTAAAATGGTGCACGGTGCAAGAGGTAGCTGCAATAGCCTCTGAAATCAATATGCCCTCGTAGTAACACCAGCACCAGTGTCTTGAATGTAAATGTTTTTTATTAGAGGTTACATTAAAAGCAGCAACGTTTCGTGGTGAACCCACTTAGGCATGACTAAGTGGGTTCACCACGAAACGTTGCTGCTTTTAATGTAACCTCTAATAAAAACATTTACATTCAAGACACTGGTGCTGGTGTTACTACGAGGGCATATTAATCTAGACTAGGGATTTTCATATCCCAGGAAGTAGGCTAGAGATTCACAGCCACTAGAGTTTTATCCCTGTGTTCTGTTCTGTAGTTATTGTACATTTAAAGGGACACTGAACCCAATTTTTTTTTTTCGTGATTCAGATACAGCATGCAATTTTAAGCAACTTTCTAATTTACTCCTATTAGCAATTTTTCTTCGTTCTCTTGCTATATTTATTTGAAAAAGAAGGCATCTAAGCTTTTTTATTAGCTCAGAACTCTGGACAGCACTTTTTAATTGGTGGATGAATTTATCCACCAATCAGCAAGAACAACCCAGGTTTTTCACCAAAAATGGGCCGGCATCTAAACTTACATTCTTGCATTTCAAATAAAGATACCAAGAGAATGAAGAAAATTTGATAATAGGAGTAAATTAGAAAGTTGCTTAAAATTTCATGCTCTATCTGAATCACGAAAGAAAAAAATTGGGTTCAGTGTCCCTTTAAGTGTGTGTATGTATGTATATATCTCTATCCTCTCTCAAAATAACAAGAGTATTGCATTGAGCAATTATACTTTTTTATTGTACTAACTATACATTTATAAGGTGACAAGCTTTCGGAAGTGTCTTCCTTTTTCAAGTCTGAAGCAATATTCTGGACATATATATATATATATATATATATATATATATATATATATATATATATATTATATTCTCTCTTCTATTTCACAAAATATGTTACTAACATTTAGACACCAATCAGCAAGCACTACCCAGGTTCTGAACCAAAAATGGCCCGGCTCCAAAACTTACATTCTTGCTTTTTCAAATAAAGATATAAAGAGAATGAATAAAAATTGATAATAGGAGTAAATTAGAAAGTTGCTTAAAATTGCATGCTCTATCTGAATCATGAAAGTTTAATTTTGACTTGAGTGTCCCTTTTAATCTCAGGTTGGTTATTTTGATTAACCACACTGTACTCAAGTTTTGTGAAGGTTTTTTTTTTAGCTCTGATATTTTTGTTATGCCTTGTAAACTGAAGCTCAGAAGCTCTATTTAAATTCTCTTATCTTTCTGGATATTTGGCCTAAGTCTATATATAAAGAACTCCCCTGTCTTTATATTCTTCTACAAGTGTAACAAATTGGTCAACCCCTAGACAATGTAAATAAATCCGACAGTGATGGATTAGGTAGTTGATCAGTAACATGGCTATACACTGCTTATAAGACATGCAAGTAGCTATCTCTGTAAATGGAAAGGTTAATATAACAGTGAAACTAGTAATCAATGTATGATGATATATAAATAAGTTTTGCCCATAGTAGTAAAGGTAAAAGAGAATACAGAGAGAATACAAATAGCATCCTATTGCAGCAAAACTAAAGGGTCAGTCAACACCAGAATTGTTGTTGTTTAAAAAGATAGATAATCCCTTTATTACCCAATCCCCAATTCTGCATAACCAACACGTTTTATATTAATACATTTTTTACCTCTGTGATTAACTTGTATCTAAGCATCTTCTGACAGCCCCCTGATCACATGACATTTTATTTATTATCTATTGACTTTCATTTTAGCCAATTAGTGCAGTGTCTGCCACAGGCGTGTTCACAATGTTATCTATATGGTTCACATGAACTAGCTCTCACCTGTTGTGAAAAGTAAATAAAAAAAGCATGTGATAAGAGGCGGCCTTCAATGGCTTAGAAATGATCATATGAGCCTTCCTATGTTTAGCTTTCAACTAAGAATACCAAGAGAAGAAACCAAAATTGGTGATGAAAGTAAATTGGAAAGTTGTTTAAAATGACATGCCCTATTTGAAACATGAAAGTTTTTTTTTTTTTTGGACTTGACTGTCCCTTAATGGAACATAGGTTCTATCCCCTGACCTATTAGTGTAATAATAAACCCTGGCACAAGCACTTATTAACCTAATGGTATACTAGATCAGTTTCATACTTGGCACATATGTAAACCAGGGTTTGACAAATACCAGGAGCCTGGGAACCTGTGTCCCTATATAAAATGTATTCACTGGCTCCTGAAAAATGTATGACTAGATCTTCACTATTCTGTAGCGAATCATATCCGCCTGGCATACGCTGTCGGCATTTAACATTGCACAAGCATTTCTTGTGAAATGCTTGTGCAATGGCGCCCCCTGAACATTCGCGGGCAAATGGCTGCTAGCAAGGGGTGTCCATCATCCCGATCGTACTTAAAATAAAATAAAAATAGCGGAGAAGTTACGACCGCTGCTTCTTAACTTCAGTTTCCGGCTCGCCAGAAACTACGGGAGGATAAAGCAGCATTTACTGCTTATTAAATCCGGCCCATCGTGTTAAGACTCAGTGGTTGACAAATATGTTCAAAAATAAGGAGCCAGTAAGAATATTTAGGAGCCAGGCATATTTTTAGGAGCCAGACAGTTGGATTTGTATATAGACATATGGAGAATAACCCAAAAAGTTAGGAGCCAGGGGTAAAATTCTAGGAGCCAGTGGCTCCCAGGCTCCTGGGTTTGTCGAGCCCTGTCAGTTAAGTTATTTATTTAAAGGTTACATCAAGGGCAGTGTCCTATGCAGTTTAAAGAAACTATTAATATGCAAGTGCCAGATTATTTTACAGTGCAAAACGGTTGGTACAGCTAATACTGCATATCTGAGCTTGACAATGTTTCAGGAGCCAGGATGTCATGGCTCCTAGAATTTTACTGCTGTCTCCTTGCATTTTAGATTGTTTTTCATATGATTTGTATACAAAGACCCTTGGTCCTAAGTTTACGATAAATTTTGTCAGCTCCCAATGTGTTAAAAAGGCATTACAGAAGCAAATCCCTTTTAATTGTTCATTTGTACTGCTGCAATATAGTGCTCCAGAAATGGGCCGTCTCCTAAGTATACATCCCTGCTTTTCTACAAAAGATACCAAGATAATGAAGAAAAAATGATAATAGAAGTAAATGCTCTGTCTGAATCCTGAAAGAAATTTTTTGAGTTTTAGTGTGAAATTACATTTCATGCTTTTAATGGGTTTTAAAGCTTTGCTATTGTTATAAAGTCATAGAAATAATAAATTTATGTAAGATAACACCTTTCATACAGTAGTACATTTAAAGGGACAGTCTACTCCAGAATTGTTATTGTTTAAAAAGATAGATAATCGCTTTACTACCCATTCCTGTTTTGCACAACCAACACAGTTATATTAATACACTTTTTACCTCTGTGATTACCTTGTATCCAAGCCTTTGCAGACTGCCCCCTTATTTCAGTTCTTTTGACAGACATGCATTTAGCCAATCAGTGCCCTTTCAATTGTAAATCTACGGGCGTGGTCACAATGTTATCTGTATGTCACACATGAACTTATGCCCCCTAGCTGTGAAAAACGGCCAAATGCATTGAAATAAGGGGCGGCCTTCAAGGTTTTAGAAATTGGCATATGAGCCTACATAGGTTTAACTTTCAACAAATAATACCAAAAGAACAAAGTGAATTTGGTGATAAAAGTGAAATGGAAAGTTGTTTAAAACCGCATTCCCTATCTGAATGATGACTTTTATTTTGACTAGACTGTCCCTTTAAGACTCCAAATCTAACCTTCATGGTTCAGATAGAGCATTGTTTCTCAATCGCGGTCCTCAAGTACCTCCCTAACAGGCCAGGATTTCATTATAGCTGAACTAGAGCACAGTTGAAGTAATCAGCTGATGGATGAGACCAGGTTGGTTACTGATCAGCTGATTACTTCACCAGAGCACTGGTTCAGCTATAATGAAATCCTGGCCTGTTTGGGGTACTTGAGGACAGCGGTTGAGAAACACTGAGAGAGAACAAGCAATTTAAATAGATTTTTTTATTTGTTTCTATTATCACATTTTAATTATTTCATTGGTATCCTTTGTTGAAAAGCATACATAGGTAAGTTCAGGATTATGCACTGCTAGGAGCTAGCTGATTGGTGCCTCTTGTCAGTGGCTCGACATCTGTCTTCAGCTAGGTCCCAGCAGTGCATTTCTGCTCTGGAGATGGCTCCAAACTATGGCCTAGTTTGCACTGTTGTTGTCGTAAACCAGAGGTGTATGTATGTATGTATGTATATGAGCTATTTAAATTCTAAGCGCAATATATCAATGGATCCTGGGATTTGTCAAGCACTAAAATACATATTTCTAAATCATCACGACAATATGCATTCATCAGCGCACAAGGTCAAATAACTAGGAAAAGAATTGAATACCAATTGGTGCTGAATTGACTCGTTTGAGGCATGCAATTTGCAAAATCAATGAGGCTGTGAAATAGGAAAGCACACTTTTTGATATGGTAAATGTTCTAGGTGTCAGCACTAATTGTCATTAATCTGAGAAAGGAAAAGCATTGTTAGTAACAGCCTGTAACTGTAATGCTGTGAAATCTATCATAGGTGGGACAAGGGTGGGTGAGGAAATGACATTTTCCCCAGCATTTGAATCCCATAATTGGTGTGGACTGAAATCGCTTAGAATCAAAGCTCGTATCCCTATTCCGTGAGAGAGAATGATGTAGTCATATTGATAGACCTTGCCAAGTGCTGAGTAACTTTAGTGACAGATCAGAATGATTCATTTTAAGCCCAGTGATGTGCTAGGCTGGCCATCACATCTAATTACTAGTATTATTGCATTTTCAATAAGTGCTGCTACTGTAATCATAGCTATAACCCATTACAGACCTTAATTAGGCACATAATTTTGAAAAAAATATATATACTGTATGTGTGTGTGTGTATATATATATATATATATATATATATATATATATATATATATATATATATATATATATACAGACACACACACACACACATATTATATATATTTTTTTATTTTTATTTAAAATGCCTTAACATAACTTTTTAAAATTGACATAAAATCTAATTCATGAAACATGCAGCAAAATAAATACTTCTTTTTAGGTTGATAGTACAATGTACAGCCCTAATACTTTACATAGAAAAAAAAAGGGGGGGGTCAACAAACCTTTAACCTGCTTTTATGTTTAAACCTCTGATTGGTACGTTGTGCACAGGGTGAGCTTGGAGCATAGAAACACACAAATATGGTGCTTATGCACCATGCCCAGGCTTACTTGCCAATCTCGTGCACAAGAGCATAAACACCAATCAGATGCTAAGGGCACCCTGAGATTACCACATTGACACATTTAAAAAGTGTCACTCTTAATGTAAAAGAAATAAAAAAAGTCTTAGCATTTGCCATTGTTTTTTTGTTGTTGTTGTTGTTGTTGTTGTTGTTGTTGTTGTTTGTTCTTTAAACTTGTTTGACATTGTGTTACACTTGTATGCTGGAGAGCTAAATTAAATACTTTTTTTATATATATACCCTGATCAGTTGTTGTTTATGGCTAAAATGTGTTCCTATATTTTGTCTTGCAGGCTTGTGAAGCAACTTTCATCTTCAAGTAGTGAGACACAAGATGCGAGACGGCATTCCATGCCTAGGATGCACAAACCCATTACAGTGAATAGCCAGAGAATGAAAATGTCCGTCTGCAGCGAGTTTGTAGAACACATTTGGAAGCCGGGATTCTGCAAGAATTGTTTCCACCCTCGAAGTGACCACCAAAAGTCTCAGGCCTACTTTGATGGGAAAGCCGGCAACTTGCCAGTCCTGCACAGTCTTAATGGGATTAGGATCAAGCCCGAAAACGCACACCAGGACGATGACTCTGTAATTGCTGCTCTGTACACGAAGCCCACCATAGCTGTGAAACCGACCATGGTTACCTCAGAAAGTGCAGAGATGTGGGCAGAGCTTAATAGCACAGAAAGCCTCACTCAGGTACACATTTTTCCATTAAGGTTAATTTTTAATCATAAAGATTAAAGGGACAATAAGCTATTTTTTCTGAGTTTGATCTAGAGGAGATTTTTTTTATTACAGGTTACAATGCATAGCCACCAATCACCAGCTAGCTCCCAGTAGTGCATTGTAGTTCTGGAGCTGTTGTTAAAGGGACAGTCTACTCCAAAAAAGTTATTGTTTAAAAAGATAGATCCCTTTATTACCCATTCCTGAACATGGGTAAAACACATTGTTAAACAGGCAGTCTACACCAAAATTGTTATTGTTTAATAACACCTTTACTACCCATTCACGAGCTTTGCACAACCAACATTGTTATAGTAATATACTTTTATAACATTTAAACCTATACATTTCTGCCTGTTTCTAAGCCACTACAGACTGCCTTTGATCACATGCATACATGTGATCACAATTTGTTTACAGTTGACTGTACATTTAATCACATATTTCTTTTCATTGTCCTTGGGGTGTTGACGGGCGCACAAAAATAAATTAGGAATGTGAAATAATTTTGAAAATGTTCTAAGGATGTACTAGAGCAAATTAGGTTGGAAAACACAAATTTTAGAGGGACACAGAAGTCATATGTTTTATGTATGGATAGTATATATCGCCATTTGATAGTTACTAAATTTATTTCATAAGCATAGAATTGAGGTTATTTCCAACCTCTCTTCAGTCATGGGTGCCGCCATTTTGAAATCTGTCTTTCACTACATTCTAGTGCTGACCTCTTTGCACATGTGCAGCAATTCTCCTTCAGATACCTGCAGTGTATCCTAGATTCCAAAATGGCAGCACCCATAATAAGAAGGAGGTGCATAAAATGTATTTCATGTATAATGCCCCTTTAAGCATTAAATTACCATATGTCTACCATAATTTTTACTTGTAGAACTTGCAAGGTTTAGCAATTCCAGACCACTCTATCTCTAGAAAATCCTCTCAAGCACTGACAAAACATAGATGAAATAATCAATCAAAGGCCACATGTTAAGTCTTTTGCATGGATACCATCAAGAACTGTGTAGTATCTAGCCAAACTGCAATATATTTTAGCAGTCAAAATAAATCACTGTGTGATGCATTAAATAACAAACCTGGGTTTTGAAACAACAATCCTTTATCAATGATTGTTAAAATACTTTGACCTACAAATTGCTACCAAAAACCATGTATCCCTGGTAAAGGGGCAGAATGCATTTTAACATGAGCCATTGGCAATAATTTAATAAGAAAAATGGTTAAAAATACACTTTATTTAAAAAAATACACTATATATATATATATATATATATATATATATATATATATATATATATATATATATATATATATATATATATATATATATATATAAACAATTTCTATAATTGGGAGTATAAAGAGGTGGGTAATGTCACAACCACTCCTTTTTGATTCAGTCTATGGGGCCGAATTATCATTGTGCGAGCGGACATGATCCGATATTGCGGATCATGTCCGCTGCACATTGATAAATGCTGATAGCATACGCTCTTAGCATTTATCATTGCACCAGCAGTTCTTGTGAACTGCTAGTGTAATGCCGCCCCCTGCAGATTTGCGGCCAATCTGCCGCTAGCAGGGGGTGTCAATCAACCCGGAATAACATGGGAGCAAAGCAAATGTGATAATAGAAGCAAATTGGAAACTTTTTAAAAATGGTATGATCTGTCTGAATCACAAAATGTTTTATTTTTTATTTTCTTCTTTTATATCCCTTTCAAAGGACAGTCAAGTCCAAAATAAACTTTCATGATTCAAATAGGGCATGCAATTTTAAACAACTTTCCGATTTACTTTAATCACCAATTTTGATTTGTTTTCTCTGTATTCTTAGTTGACAGCTAAACCTAGGTAGGCTCATATGCTAATTTCTTAGACCTTGAAAGCCGCCTCTTACCTGAATGCATTTGGACAGTTTTTCACCACTAGAGGGCGCTAGCTCATGTGTTTCATATAAATAACATTGAGCTAACACACGTGAAGTTACCTCGGAGTCAGCACTTATTGGATAAAATGTAAGTCGGTCAAAAGAACTGAAATAAGGGGGCAGTTTGCAGAGGCTTAGATACAAGGTAATTACAGAGGTAAAAAGTATATTATTATAGCTGTGTTGGTTATGCAAAACTGGAGAATGGGTAATAAAAGGATTATCTATCTTTTTAAACAACAAAAACTCTAGAGTTGACTTTCCCTTTAAAGGGACACGGTACCCAAAAATTTTCTTTCGTGATTCAGATTGAGCATGAAATTTTAAGCAACTTTCTAATTTACTCCTATTATCAAATTTTCTTCATTCTCTTGGTATCTTTATTTGAAATGCAAGAATGTAAGTTTAGATGCCGGCCCATTTTTGGTGAACAACCTGAGTTGTCCTTGCTGATTAGTGGATAAGTTCATCCACCAATAAAAAAGTGCTGTCCAGAGTACTGAAACCAAAAAAAGCTTACATGCCTTCTTTTTCAAATAATGATAGCAAGAGAACGAAGAAAACTTGATAATAGGAGTAAATTAGAAAGTTGCTTAAAATTGCACGCTCTTTCTGAATTACAAAAGAAAAAATTTGGGTTCAGTGTCCCTTTAAGTAAAATAGTTTCAGTACAACTATGATTTCTCTAGGACTTCTACTGTAGTCACATCACACATCTAATCTATGTTTCTGTTCTTTACTCTCTTTCTTAGGTCAGTTGGAAAATGGCTTCAATGAGCAATTCAATTCTAAAGCAAAGTGGCATGTCAAAGGTTATACTGGATAACTTCAGCAAGCCATTTAGTCACAATTACAGCCCAACAAATAACAGTACTTCAAATTTTGTTTTCCCTGGGCTACAAAGCCCTGTCAAAAAGATGGAGATAAATGAACTGCACAACCTGACATATGTGAGCCACTTTGGCGTCCAAGCGGACAAAGGCACTTTTATCAAAGAAAAACTACCAGTTTCTTATGATGAATCTAACCATGTAGTGAAGCTTAATAGTTATGGGGATACACAGAAATTAAACTGCATAAAGGAAGATTCTGCTTTACTCTCCTTGAAGAACAGTAATGGGGGCTCCTCTGGTATAAAGTCTGATCGACCAGGACCACGCGGAACTGCGACATCAGTTGACAGCACAGCATGTCATAATGGTGGTACATCAAACCTAAATAGCTCTATTCATTTAAAGGAAAGCCATGTCAAATGCAGTTCTAGAAGTTCAGAATCTGGTTCTAGCAATAACCTACATTTAAGCAAGATGAAAGTTTCGCTTCATTGTGAGTCAGATGGCAAGTCAGACAATTTGTCATGTAATAGTAAAAAAGACAGCCCACTTGCATCACCTATTTCTGCAGCTTCCCAGACATCAGACTTTCATTCACCTACCAAGTACAGGAGCAGTTTGTCCAAAAACACCCAGCAGTTCACACACACACAAACGCAGCTTGAGGTGGAAGAAAACCACAGTGAGCCTATATATGCAGAAAGCACTAAAAGAAAAGGAGTTTCAAGCAAAACTGCTGTAAAGACTGAAATGCATGTTGAAAAAAACACAAAACAAGACAATGGCTGTGAGTCGAAGCTGGAATCTTTGAACCATAACAAAATGTACCAAGAGTCTACAACCCACGTGGCAGCAAAAATTACAGTAATGGCTGCCCACACAGAAGAGGATAATAGGACAATCTACTTAAGCAGTCCAGACTCTGCGGTGGGAGTTGAGTGGGTATGCGGCAGTCCCTCATCTTCTACGGAACGTGGAAGCCTGTCGCCAACTTTTCACTGGGGAGAAAAAAGGCAGGAAATTAAGACCGAAGTTAGTAGAAAATTTAATTTATCGCAAAAAATTCAAGGTCATTCTAGTTCTGTTGTACCTCTTAAGGGGCTCAAACCTGAGGAATGTACAAAGCTATCCTCTCCAACACGTTCTTCTGGAAATATATGCACTGGTTCTCTCAAGAAAGAATCTGAATCAAATGACCGGTCTCTTCCATTTGTCTCTGGAGAGAGAAAACCAAAGTTCTACCAGTGGACTAGACAGTGCAGGATTGACGAGGAGGAAGAGGAGGAAGTGGTGCCTACTCCGCTTCCAAGGACACATTCTGTGGATAGTGGGCACTTGGCTAAATCCAGAACGGCTACTTGCAATGATGATGATAAAAGGACTAAGTTGGAAGATCCCAAAACTAGGAAAGGAATGAGTAAATCTACCTCTTGTCCTGTAGAACTTGCTAAAGTTAATTGTGAAATAGAAGATTCCAACAACCCTCCACCACCTCCACCTAAAAAACAACCAAGGTATGTGCGTATTACATCTAAAAATGTATTATTATTTAAAAAATATTGTGTGTGTTTTGTCTGACCCAAAGCACAAGGATTCATCACTCATGGGTATGTAATATTGGATGCTCACAAATAAATATATTTTTGGTAGATTTATTACTTTGACATCAACAAATTATGCAGATTACAAATTAGGATAACATTTGTTTTTTTGTTTTTTTGTTTATTACAAAAAATATTTTATCCAAAGCTGGACATTTTTCATATAAGCAACCTAGAATATGGAGGAGCCAGACTCACATCTTTTAAAGGTGATGGTCAAGGATTTTACACACACTATCTATGTAGAGATTAAATGAGTTACATAATAGATCAAAAACAAGTTTATTAAAGGGACAGTCAACAGAAAAATTGTTGTTGTTTAAAAAGATAGATAAAGCCTTTACTACTCATTCCCCAGCTTTGCACAACCAACATTTTTATATTATTGCACTTTATAACATATAAACCTCTAAATGTCTGCCTGTTTCTAAGCCACTATAGACAGCCTCTTATCACATGCTTTTTTATTTGCTTTTCACAACAGAAGAGCGCTAGTTCATGTGAGCCGCATAGATAACATTGTGCTCACACCCATGACTTGTGGCAGACCCTGCATTTATTGGCTTAACTGCAAGTCAATAGATAATACAAAGTCATGTGATCAGGGGTCTATCAGAAGATGCTTAGATACAAGGTAATCACAGAGGTAAAAAAATAACAATTTTTGAGTTAACTGTCCCTTTAACAGTAGAGGCAGACTGGTATAATAAAGTGACAGTATATTTACCATAATTACATGATTTTTTTGCAGTTTAAACATTTTTGGAATGCGTTGTCACCTTGTTTGCTGCAAATATTTTTAGTAGCCAGACTCCACCCACCACTTGCCTGACTTACTGGAGAAGATACAATTAGCCACTTTCATTATGTTAGCCAAATCCACTTTGTTTTGCTGCTTGTATCTTTTCACTTCTCCTGAAGCCAATTAGGGACAAATATGTATTAGGATTAGTGCACAGATAGTTTTCAGTACTGGAATAATTTATAACTTAAATTGCAAGAAAAGTGAAAAAAAATGAACATATACTACAAAGTGTTTTTTAATATACACATTAAAAAAAATGTATATTACAAACCTTTAAATGGATACAAAACCATTTTTTTTTCATGATTCAGACAGACCATGTGATTTTAAACAACTTTCCAATTTACTTCTATGATCTAATTTGCTTCATTCTCTTGGTATCATTTGTTGAAAAGAATACATAGGTAGGCTCAGGTGCAGCAATGCATTACTGGGTGCTAGCTGCTGATTGATGGCTGCACACAAATGCTTATTTTCATTGGTTCACCAGATGTGTTCATCTATTTTTCAGTAGTAAATAGCTCCTCCTTTAATAAAAGATACCAAGAGAATGAATCAAATTTGATAATGGAAATAAATTGGAAAGTTGTTTAAAATCACATGATCTATCTGAATTATGAAAGAACAAATCTACATACAATATTTATAGATTGAAGTGGCCATGGGGATTACAAATCACAAAGCATAGGAGAGATGGTAACAGAAGAAAATATGATTTTTTTATATAAAAAATATTATAGTACTGGAATATTACTTCTGTTTTTATAAGCATTTAAAGGTACAATGTTATTAATAATTGGCAGGGTCTTGCAATTTCACAGTACTCCAAGGATACACACCTTAAAACTTATTTTTAAATGTGTTTCTCTTATCTCCTCTGCTTCGGCCAACCAAAGCCAGGTAAAATTGAGCTCCTGCACTGATCTTATCAATTACTGTGTAACATGTTGCAGGGCTAGGCAAACTTCTGCATACTAAGTATTCAGTATTCCCTCCAGCCTTTCTGAAGGGAGTAGAGAAGGCACTAATTCAACAAAAAGAAAAATGTTTATTATTTAAAAAGATAGAGATGCCTTTACTACGATTCCACAGCTTTGCACAACCAACATGGTTATATTAAAGGGCCATAATACCCAAATGTTTAAACACTTGAAAGTGATGCAGCATAGCTGTAAAAAGCTGACTAGAAAATATCACCTGAACATCTCTATGTAGAAAAGAAAGATATTTTACCTCAAAAGTTCCTCAGTAGCCACCTCCCATTGTAAAGGATTTCTAAGCAGCATTTTAGTGTGACTGTCCTGGGACAGCTTAGGGGATGAGCCTTGTGCACTCTCATATTATTTCCCTATTCAGCTTACTATGAAATCTCATGAGAGTTAAGTCAAATCTCATGAGATCACAGTAAAAGAGTTCATGACCTCAGCACTGCTAATGCTGATTGGCTGCTGTTCATTTCTTCATTTTTTTTTTTTATTTTTTTTTTAATTTTTTTACCTGCAGCTGGGAACAGCTGAGTATAACTTTTAACACAGAACTTACTCTGCTGAGCTGAGGAGATTGTGAGGTAAAATAACTTCCTTTTTTACATAGAGATGCTCAGGGGATATTTTCCTGTTAGCTTTTTACAGTTATACTGCATCAGTTTCAAGTGATTTAGCATATGTGTATTATGTCCCTTTAGCATACTTTATAACCTTTAAACCTCTAAATTTCTGTCTGTTTCTAAGTCCCTAAAGACAGTCCCATGATCACATGCTTTTGTATTTGCTTTTCACATCAGGGTAAGCTAGTTCATGTGAGCCATATAGATAACATTGTGCTGACGCCTGTGGATTCTAACAACACAGCACTAATTGGCTTAAATGAAAGACAATAGATAAAGTCATGTGATCAGGGGGCAGTCAGAGGATGCTTAGAAACAAGATAATCACAGGGTGGTTAAAAAGTTTATTAATATAACCATGTTTTCTGTGCAAAACAGGGGAATGGGTAATAAAGGGATTATCTATCTTTTAAAACAATAAAAAAAAAATTGAGTTGACTGTTCCTTTAATTATAGGGAAAGTGGGCAAACTAAGAAACAAATTACAGCAAGTAAGAAATCTCAAAGGTAGCATAACCCTTTTTTTTTATTTTTTTTTATTTTATTTAACCATCAGTTATAAATGGCGAGCCAAAGGCCTCTTCTGCTAGTCCCCTATCTCTGGAGCACAGAAAAGCCCATTATTACACCCACAAGACTCAGTCTATTTAACCCCACAAACTAGCACTTCCTCCACATACCAAGTGTGTTTGTTTTTTTTTGTTTTTAAATAAAGTTTTGTTTCGTTTTTTAACTTTATTTATTGCAGTATTTTTTAAATCTCGGAGACTGTGGGGCCTATTTATGAAATGTCTGTCCGACATGATCCGATCAGCGGATCATGTCCGTCAGAAATAGCTGCATGTGGAGAGCAATACGCTCTCCGCATTCAGCATTGCACCAGCAGCTCTTGCGAACTGCTGGTGCAACGCCGCCCCCTGCAGAGGCGCCAGCAGGGGGGGGTGTCAATCAACCTGATCGTATTTGATCGGGTTGATTTCACACAATCTCTGTCCGCCTCCTCAGAGCAGGTGGACGGGTTATGGAGCAGCGGTCTTTTAACTGGTGTTTCTGGCGAGTTTGAAGGCTCGCCAGGAACACGCCCCTTTAAGCTCCATACAGAGCTTGATAAATGGGCACCTGTGTCTATATGTGTATGTGTGCGTGTATGTATATATATATATATATATATATATAATTGTCACTCTTGTAGCACAGAGAGCAAATCAATTGTAGTAAAATGTATTTTGTTTAGTAGCGCATCTGCCTGGTAATTATGCAGTGTGTGATGGTCACTTCACCTTAATGATCTGTTGGCCTTGTGTCTGATAGTAATTATCTCTGTACCCCGAGCTAGCTTCCCTGCATTGCTGTCAGGCATTCTACTACATACTAGATACAAGTGTACAGCTTGATAGGTCCTGTCACTGAACTGTGTCATAAGATGAATGGGATAATTGACACCAGACACACAAAAGGTTGTCTGTTAGATTAGATCAGCACATAGTCTCTAGCTCTATTCATAACACTGACAGATGTGATGATTTGTAAAGTCTGACTCTTCACTTACAGGTCATTTTTCTGTCATTAGATATTTCTTTTACTCTCCACATTGTTATAAAAAATGTTTCTTTCTATGGGTTCAAAGCAGCTATGTTTGCAATTTTGCAGTGCTAAGAAATATGTTTTGTTTTTTCGATGGAGAAATATAAACAAGGGTATTTTTTTTTTTATTTTTTTTTTACTCATTAAAGGGATATGAAACCCAAAACTGTTCTTTGTGATACAGACAGAGCACACACATTTAAAAATGTTTCTAATATACTTCTCAAATTTGCCTTGTTTTCTTTAACGACATACTGAAGTAGGTGTCTGTAGCATTACACGGCAGGAAATGCATAACATTCTTCCAAAACTGCTGCCATATAGTGCGCCAGACACGTGCACGCTCCTGAGCTTACACCTCTGGTTTTCAACAAAAGATTCAGAGAGAGCAAAGAAAATTTGATAATAGAAGTAAATTAGAAAGTTGTTTACAATGTCATGTTGTCTCTAAATCATGAAATAAAAGTTTTTGGATTGGGTCCCTTTAAAGGGATGTCATCTCAGTTTTGTTCCAAGAAGCCCAATTCATTAAAATAGGAAAGCTCTCCAAATCTTAGTCTATTGTATAATGGGAGTTCAAAAGATTTATTTATGATTTAATAATGATTCAAGGAAGGGCTTGGCACATTTGCTTGAAATGTTGGAGCCATGTAGAATACCAAGGAGCAAGGGAGAGATCGTTTTATAGGAATGTAGGAAGTAAAATACCAAAAGTTTATGCTCTAGGACTAAAATGAATTTTGGCTTCCAGGATTTGATTAGCCCTGGTTTATTTTATGTTAGTGTCCCTTTAACACTCCATTCTGACATACATCTCATTTGTACAGAGGCTTTTAAATTAAAGGGAATTCTGTGATTCATTAAGTGGAAGTAAAATTCATATTTTTCTTTGTTTCATCTAAAAGAGGACCTGTTATGTTTATTAGATTGTGTTTTTTTTTTTTTTTTTTTTTTTTTTGCTTTTTTTAAATGTTCATTTGTGTTAATGCTGGTGTTTCTTTTTACCAATAGAGGTATGGAACTGTTCCTTTATCATGCAATAAACGCCTATCCCATAGACCAGTTGTTCAAAATAAGCATATACACAGTGTGTGTGTGTGTGTGTGTGTGTGTATGTGTGTGTGTATATATATATATATATATATATATATATATATATATATATATATGTGTATATATATATATATATATATATATATATATATATATATATATATATATATATATATATATATATATATATATATATATATATATATATATATATATATATATATATATATATATATATATATATATATATATATATAGGGATGCACCGAAATTTCTGCCGCAGAAAGTTTCGGCCGAAAATGGCATTTTTGGCTATTTCGGTTTTCGTTTTTTTAGCCTGTTATTTTCGGTAAAATTATTGTGTGGCATGTTTCAAATTTGATGCTAGCCTAGAGCTGCTGTTTAAGTTTATTACTTGACTTACTGTTCTGCATATAATGAGTTTTCTAGGACTATACTTTATTTGGATAATTAGTAAAAAAAAAAACTGTTAAATATAATTCTGTTACGTAGAACTAAATGATGAATAATACAGTATATTGATATTTATAATTGTTTTAAGTAAGGATGCACCAAAATTTTGGTTGCAGAAACATTTTGGCCGAAAATGGCATTATTGTTTGCCTGTTTTTTTTTTTTTTTTCTTGGTAAAATTATTTTGTACCATATTATTGTTTTAAGATATTTTTGTCCAATTTTAGTGTGTTACTTTCAATAAAAGTGTGGGATTTTTTTATTGGCTCTAATTATGCAAAAAAAAAATTCAAAAAAATAATTTGAAAAAATACATTTTCGGTATCAGTTTCGGTTTTCGGTCAAGTGCATCCCGGATTTTCGGATTCAGTTTCGGTCCAGAATTTCCATTTCGGTGCATCACTATATATATATATATATATATATATATATATATATATATATATATATATATATATATATATATATATATATATATATATATATATATATATATATATATATATATATATTCTCCTTCATTTGCATGATATACATTTGTTGATTTGTTAATGGGGCCGAATTATCATTGTGCAAGCAGACATGGTCCGATATTGCGAATCATGTCCGCTGCACATCGATAAATGCCGACAGCATACGCTCTCTGCATTTATCATTGCACCAGCAGTTCTTGTGAACTGCTGGTGCAATACCGCCCCCTGCAGATTCGCGGCTAGCAGGGGGTGTAATCAACCCGATCGTATTGGATCGGTTTGATTTCTGTCCGCCGCTTTAGAGCAGGCGGACAGGTTATGCAGCAGCGGTCTTTAGACCGCTGCTTCATAACTTGTGTTTCCGGCAAGCCTGAAGGCTCGCCAGAAACACGGAGCATTAAGCATCCGTACGGAGCTTGAGAAATATGCCCCAATGTCTTATCTCCTTTTTAGTATGTCCAGGTGTTTTAGTAAATTTATTGTAGAATTGATATAAAACTGCATTTAAAGTGGTTTTCTGCAAAAATGATCAGACCTATACCGCATTAAAAAGACAAGTGACATGAAGGGTTGGAGCTGCTATGGTAATGTTATGAATGTTATGCGCATTCTGCTGGAATTTTTGTAATCCAGATCCATAAACAACTATTGTTAGACAGAAGACCTGTTCCCACTGTAGTTTCCAGCCAGCACTTTGTGAATCAGGCGACCTTCGAGCCTTAAATGGCATTTGTTTTATTTCTCAGGAGCAGTGCAGTGTACGAGGGGGGTGAGCTATGTTAAGAATTTTTTTGTGTCCTTGAAATTCTTGAATCCAGGAATTGATTTACACAATGACCTGTGCGGAGGCTTCCATGAAATCCTTGTCACCCAATTCCCAGAGACTCCATGTCGAGATGCTGGAGTGTGGTTTAGGCACATTCCATTCTGTAGCCCTGAGTCCTCCTGTATTGTAACTGCGATCTCCTGTTCGCTTGAAAGAACAAGAATATATAAAATGCCAGGCCTATTTATTTCTGTTTCTTTTCATTTCTATAAACTTTTTTATACACAAAAAAATAAAGTTAAAGCCATTTAATTGATTTTAAAACAGGACTTTCATGATTCTGTACAGTTGTTCCCTAGGAATTAATTGGCCAGTGTCTGATAGGACACCTCCCATAGCCCTATAGGTTTGCAGGGTCACACTTAATAAATAGTAGAAGAAAAAAAAGTTTTAGTAAACACGTAAATATACTTCTATTTTGTAAAAGAAAAAAATATATAAATATACATTTTAAAACCTTTTTAGGTGCAACAAAAGACAAATGTTGCTTTAAAGGGACATTGAATACTGAGACTGTCATTTATAACGATCTAACTGGCATCAGCAGAGAATATAAAACAGAACAGGTTTTTATACATAGGAAGACTTAGGTTGCAACATGGTAGCTGACATTAATTTAGGGACACTAAAAATAACTTATTTCTTCAAAATGTAAACGACACATACAAATATAGCCGCATAGTATTCTTATGCAAATGTTTGCTTTGAATACATTATTATGTATTTTATAAATGTTTAATAGTACTTTAAAAAAATTCTGCCTTGTATAAAGAGAACACCTTTAAATATCTATTTTTACCCAAATAAAAAAGCTTCAAGGACCATTACACTCAGCATTTTAACAACGCATAAAATGTTTTTTTTAAATGAAACAATATTGCAGTATACATTATTTATTTTTCTTCCATTTCCTGTAAAATACACCTAAAAATGTAATATGTTCCATTTTTTTTTCTCACAGGGAGGCTTTGATTAATGCTTTCAGCTCATTTATCTGTGAGGTTTTGTTTACCCCCCTCCTACCTCACATTTTCCATTCTCATTTTGCTTTTTTAAGGTTGATTATAAACCTTGCATCAACAATCATGATAGGAAAAGTTTTCTTTACAATAGCAATGACCATACAAGGTAGTTTAGGTGTTAAAAGTATTGTGTGTGTGTATATATATATATATATATATATATATATATATATATATATATATATATATATATATATATATATATATATATATATATATATATATTTATATTCTATTAGATAAAGATTGAAAAAGAATATGCGTCTATTTAAAGGGACACTGAACCCACATTTTTTTCTTTCATGATTCAGATAGAGTATGCAATTTTAAGCAACTTTCTAATTTACTCCAATTATCAATTTTTCTTCGTTCTCTTGCTAGCTTTATTTGAAAAGCAGGAATGTAAGTTTAGAAGCCGGCCCATTTTTGGTTCACAACCTGGGTTGTCCTTGCTGATTGAACAGCACTAATAAACAAGTGCTGTCCATTGTCCTGAACAAAAAATTGACAAGCGCTATCCATGGTGCTGAACCTAAAAGGGGCTGGCTGCTAATATTTACATTCATGGTTTTCAAATAAAGATAGAAAGAGAACGAAGAAAAATAATAGGAGTAAATTAGAAAGTTGCTTAAAATTGCATGCTCTATCTGAATCATGAAAGAAAAAAAATTGGGTTCAGTGTCCCTTTTAAGAAAGCTGAATCAGTGCTTCTAAATAGAAGAGGGTAACCTACCCAAGTCTCTTAAAGGACCAATAAATACAGTAGATTTGCATAATAAACAAATATATGATAACAAGACAATACAATAGTACTTAGTCTGAACTTCAAATGAGTTGTAGTTTCAAAGTTATAGCTATTTCCACTCCCCCTGTATCATGTGACAGCCATCAGCCAATCACAAATGCATATACGTATATTCTGTGAATTCTTGCACCTGCTCAGTAGGAGCTGGTGAGTCAAAAAGTGTAAATATAAAATGCAAGTTTTGTAAATGGTAGTAAATTGGAATGTTGTTTAAAATTACATGCTCTTATCTGAATCATGAAAGTTTAATTTTGACTTGAGTGTCCCTTTAACTGCCTGTGTGCAAGCAGCTAGCTATATCTGCATATTAGTTTTTGACTGGTTAGCAAGGGTTCTTTTGCAGTGGGAGACAGGGAAATCAATGAAAATCAAAAATACATTTATATGCTCATTTGTCAAAGTGCATTATCAATTTGAAAATTCTTCTCAGATATGAAGGTATATTGTTATGCAGCTTACAATTTGTGTTTAAAGTAAAAGCTTCTTAAAGTGATGGTAAATCCTAGCATTTTAGAAACGCTAGGATTTACCAGTGCTACAAAAAAAGGGAACTAAAATCAAATACTTCATGTTGAAAGTTCCTTAATTTGCTTGCAGCTTTTGCTGAGCTGAGTGCCTCCGGCGGCCCACGACAGAACGCTAGTTTTTCAGTGAGGTGACGTTTCCACCTGTTAGCCAATAGCCATGCGTCCCAATTGGCATTATGCCGGATGGCTAGCACGCTATTGGCTAATATCTCATTGATAAAATAGCCTTCTGCCGGGGGGGCGGCATGAGGCACTCGGGCAAATGAAGGAACTTTCAGCATGAAGTTTTTTTTGTTTTTTTTTACACTTCAGGACTGAAAAAAACGCTTTTTTTTAATATTGTGTCCAAACTCACAGATCGTTTCACCTGCCCAGCTATGTCGTACACAAACACACATGCTCTTACAACATACTGCTGAACAACTCGCCAGCAATTTTGTGCATTCCACTGCAGAATTTGCAGATATAGAGAGGAGCTATGAGAGGTTAATGATTGTTAATGTTCCAAGGAGAACAAACATTTACCATTACAATGTCTTCTTTCAGAAACATTCCTGTTCATCATGCCAGCCCGTTGCTTTTCCTCATAGTTTCAGAGAGATTTTTGCTTTTATCTCTTATGTTTTGTATCTGCTCCAAGCTTAATCACCAAGAAATATGTTTGCTGTTGTTTGGTGTAACTTATAGAACACATTGTTCTTTTATACTATAGGCATAATTCATTTTTATTCACAACATGCATTTGTTGGACAAAGGTATTTTGAAAAGGGCATTATACACCAAATTGAATTCCCTCTTTAGATTTTTAAAGTTATATAAAAGACGATGATTTCTCCTTTTAAAGGGACAGTCAAGTCAAAATGTATACTTTCATGATTCAGATAGAGCATGCAATTTTATACAACTTTCACATTTACTTCCATTAACAAAATGTGCACAGTCTTTTTATATTTAAACCTTTTTGAGTCATCAGCTCCTACTGAGCATGTGCAAGAATTTATAGAATCTAGGTATATGCATTTTTGATTGGCTGATGGCTGTCACATGATACAGTAGGAGTGGATATAAACAAAAAATGTCAGAATTCCATTTTACATCTATTTATTTTGCCTCCATCTCTTGTTATCCTTTGTTGAAGCGTTTATCTAGGTAAGCTCAAGAGCATCAACACACCTGGGCACTAGCTGCTGATTGGTGACTGGATATATATTCCTATTGTATTTGGCTCATTCATGTGTTCAGTTAGAAACCAGTAGTGCATTGCTGCTCCTTCAACAAATGATACGAGAATGAAGCAAATTTGATAATAGAAGTAAACTAGAAAGTTATTTAAAACTATATGCTCTACCTAAATCATGAAAGAAAAATGTTGGGTTTCATGTTCCTTTAATTCACCTCCTATAAGGGCTAGATTTATCAAAGGCTAGGCAAACTCTGTATGTGCCTCGCCTGTAACTGCGCCCCAGCTCGCCTCCGGAGAAGCGTACGTGCGCCTGAATTCATCAAAAAATAGATGTAACTTTGTGCAGGTGAGCTGGGGCGTAATACTGATAAACTTCGCCTGTCTGAAACAGCATTTACTCTCTATCTATCACAGTACATCCCTATAAATATTTACGCCGCCATGTTTTGGTTATTAAAAAAAACGTTTTTTAAGTTAATATTTTGCTTATATTTATATTATAGAATGTTTCTGTGCTGTTTTTGCCATATGTTGATAATTTTAAGATCACAAAAATAATTAAAAAAAAAAAAAAAAAATATATATATATATATATATATATATATATATATATATATATATATATATATATATATATATATATATATATATATATATATAATGTACTGTTGGTACCCATATGCACCAGTGGAAGCACACATTTCTGGCAATAACAGTCTCTTCTTAGCGCTGAGCCTTTGAAAAATTAGTTAAAATAAGAAAGTATTGCATCACAAGATGTAAAAGCATGTATTATAATGGTGTTCGCCTCAGTCTGTATGGCGAAATTATACATCATGCAATTGAAGCCGAAATTGCAGTTCCCTATTGGCGCAAAGCAATAATAACTAAGTATTTGTAGGTCGGGCTGTTAAATTCCGCCTAATACTAATGTATATTGTTGCACTCGGGAGCGCGCCTGTGCGCCTAGGCGAATGCAAGCGAAGTGCGAAGAAGTTTCTTTCAGATTATAGGCGCAGAGTGCTGTGATGAATATAACGGTCAGGTTGTATGCGCTATTTTGGACAGAATTAAAGGAGAATGGCTTTGATAAATCTAGCCCTAAGTGTCTCCTTATTGTTTTGTTCAGGCAGGGCCCAGAGCATGTATATGTTGTATATAGAGGAAGACTGTCCGGTGTCAAATTACAGCTAACATCAGGGCACAAGCTGATTTGCATGTGATCTTTCTCTCTTGCTTCCACTTGTCACTCGCGCTCTCTCTCACTTTTTTTCTCTCACTCTCTTCATCCCTCACCCGGTTTAGACTAACACAGCAATGGTACTTTAAAGCAGACACTGGCAAAAATAAATAATAATATATATTGCAAAGCTGTTTTCTTTTCCTTTAAACATTTTTATTGTTTATAAAGATAGATAACACCTTTTGCTACCCACACTCAAGCTTTTTACAACCAACATTGTTATATTAACCCCTTTGTTACCGGGAATTTCAGAGAAGAACTTGCCCAAAATACCAAAAATTTTTTTAGCATTTTCGCCATCACTCCATTTAAACAGAAATATAGTCTTGTGGGTTTTTTTTTTTATTTACCTCTAAAAATGAAATATTTGTTAAGAAGATAACCCAAGGTATTGATCTAGGCCCATTTTGGTACATTTCATGCCATTATTTTACTGTCAAATGTGGTTGTAGTAAAAAAAAAAAAAAAATCAGTCCTTGGGTTTCTCACTGAAATTATTTATATACCGCTTGTGCAATCATGACACAAATGATTCTTCTCTGGGATCCCCTTTATTCAGAAATCGCAGACATACATGGCTTTGCTATTGGTTTTTGGTAATTAGGAGGCTGCTAATTGCAGCTGTGCACCACACTTATATTATTCCTGGCAGTGAAGAGGTTAATCGGGTAGCTTCTAAGGTTTAATTTTAGCTGTAGTGTAGAGAATACCCTCCCATCTGACACTCCCTTATCCCTCCCAAACAGCTCTCTTTTTCCCCTCCCAGCAATAGTTACTCAGGACACCCCCAACCCCCCATTCCACCACTTTTCTGTAGTGCAGTGCCCCATCCCTCCCTCTTCTTTAAAAAAAAATTTCTGCAGTGTAGGGCCCCTCTTTCGTTCCCTCCAGCACAGCACTAGGCCTCACACATTCTCTCCCGCCGGCACCAGCAGATGATCGTTAGACGGTGACACACACAGTGTTACTATCTGTACCGATCTGGCATCTGCCTGCATATGGTATCAGAGCACTGATCATCACTTGACAGCTGATACTGCTGGAGCTTCCTGCAGTTGTGAGACAGATCTATGGTATGATGGGCTTTGTACCGCATGGTGTAGATCTACGTTATATTGGGTTAAGGGGTTAATATACTTGATAACTTCGAAACCGTCCAAATTTCTGCTTGTTTCTAAGCCCCATCTCTTATCTTAGTGCATTTTATTAAATTTCACAGCCAGACAATGTTAGCTCATGTGTGCCATATAGATACCATTACACTCACTCCTGTGGAGTTACTCATGAGACATCAAAAGTGCAAGCTTGTAAAAAATTACTGACATAAGGGGGCAGTCTGCAGAGGCTTAGATACAAGGTAATCAGTGGTACAAAGTATATTAATATAACTGTGTTGGTTGTGCAAACCTGGGGAACGGTTAAAGGGATTATCTATCTTTGTAAAGAATAACAATTTTCAAGTACGCTGTCCCTTTAATTAAATATTTTACTGGGAGATTATTTTTTCAGTTTAATTTCCATTTAAACTGGAAAATGATATAATTAGTTGAGACTTTAGGAGCAATAAAAAAAAATGTATAGCAAACAGCAGAACAGCTGAATACATATCTGAATACAAAACACGTTAGTTGGCTCCTACAAAATGTGTAGTTGGTTCCTCATTATTCTGGCTAACTACTGCTAAGTTTGTCAAGGGCAAGTCTTGGCAATCATACTGTTTAGTAGATGCATATATGTGTTGGGGTTTTTTCTTGACATTTTTTCTCAGTGATATCAATAAAATGTTTGCCTGGGGGATTTTGTGTTGGATGGTTGCTTGCGTTGTCCGTTTGAAAATGTATAGTTTCAGGGAGGTGGCAAGAAAAACCTGTTTCTCTCCTCTGATTCAACCGTTATAGGATTAGGAACAGGAAGTCCTGTTTGCCCATCCCTTACATCTTAAAGGGACAGTAAGCATCTTGAGATTTTTATATATAATATTTAGTTATGCGTAATAAAACAATTTTGCAATATACTTTCCTTGTTCATTTTGTCCCCTTTTCATGTAATTTAGCTCAGGAAAAATTGAGGATTTTCTAATTCTCAGAATCTGAAAAGCACCCTGCTGACATCTCAAGCCTAACTCTGTTACATATCTTCCCCATAATTGGCTTTACTTGATAACTAAAAAACAATGCATTTCATAAAAGCAGGATAATGTGTTTTAAAAATGTTTAGACTTGGCTGGTAAAATATTCTAAAGCAACACACCAGAAATGTCTTGTAATTACAAAGTGTTGACTGAAAGTGGGCACTTCTATCTAGACACAAAAATAGGTTTTCTACAAAACTCCACCCTGATCTAGTACAAAATAATGATCATTGTATATGAAATTTAGCTGTGTATTGTTTTCAAAACTTACTAGAAACTTATGATTTCTTTTTTTTTTTTTTAATCTGGTATTTTATCTGATTACATTTTTAATATAATAATATAATTTTGTTTCGGATCGATTCGAATGTATTTGTTTCAGATTCATTCAGATTCTAATAAATTCGGATGTATTTGTTTCGGATTCTGTTCGTAAATTCGGTATGTGTTATGTTGATTCAGATGGTTCCAAGTTACACCAACGGAATTATTTCACTGTCCTATCTCACTAAATTAAATGTTTATACTGAATTGTGATTAGTCCATGGCCATTTGAATGTAACAAATAAATCCAAACTAATTCGGATTTATTCGTTACAAATGCATTCGGATTAGTTTAGTTTCGCTAGGGTAATTCGGAAATTTAAATTCGAATCTCCGAATTTGGCAAATGTGTCCGAATTTCGATTCTATACTAAACGGAACCAACATGTCTAACAAATACCGATGTTTATATAGGATATGTTTGGATAGAGATATCCAGAACTGTATAGAACATGGGAACAACCTAAACGAAGTGTAGCTACTTAACAATTGTATCTTCTGGAAGCTAAATATTTTTAATCCAAACTAAAACTAAAAACGACCTTACATTCAACATCCCAGTATATACTACAAAGCTGTGCAAATATTAGGAATTGTATCTTATAAAATCTCATACCCTAAAAGTGCATACAGGAGCAATAATACGAGTCAGAGGTAACATCCTAGGATATCAAGAGAATTAAGCAAATTAAATAATAGAAGTAAATTGGAATTGTATTCTTTATCTGAATCATAAAAGAAAAAAAATGTGGGTTTCATGTCCCTTTAACTGTGTGTTCAGCCTCTTTACAGAAGCGAAACACCATCTTAAACAATAGCGCAAAAAAAAAAAGCTCTAGCACATTAGAGCATTTTTATTATTGATGTTTTATGTCCCGTTTGAAAGGAATCCTTTCAACAAGAGTGTAAGGGTACCAAGACAATGAAGCAAATCTTATAACAGAAATAAATTGGAAACCTGTTTAAAGAGGTATTTTTTTGTCTGTATAATGAAGGGAAAATTTTGGGTTTCATGTCCTTTTTTTACAAAATAAAATGTAAATGATGCAGTCTTAACAACTTATTTTCTTTCCCAAAGGCAAACTCACAAACTTAACAAGAGCAGCTCAGATATGGAAAACCTAAGCATGGGCTCTGTCGAGAGCCTTGGAGAGTCATTCAAAACCATGAGTGTCAGTAACTCTAATGTGAATATCAATATCAGCTTTAGCACTGGCTCCATAGACAGCCTGGATTCCAAGACGTGCAGTGAAGGAGGTAAGGATGCTTATAGTTTTTAGTTTAAAGTGATGGTGAAACACTAGGATCTACCAGTGGAACAAATAAAGGGGACTTTCAGTCATGAAGTATAAAATACTTCATGCTGAAAGTTTCTTTATTTGCCTGCAGCGTTTACAGCACTGAGTGCCCCAGGCTGTCCGCAGCAGAACGATATTTTTTTATTGAGGTGATGTTTCCACCTCTTAGCCAATGACCCCACTGGTATTATGCAGGATAGCTTGCACGCTATTGGCTAAGTTCACCTCAGTGAAAAATATCATTCTGCTGTGGACGGCCTGAGGCCTCAGCGTGGCAAACAAGTAAAGGAACTTTCAGCATGAAATATGTTATACCTCATTACTGAAAGTCCCCATTATTTGTTGCACTGTTAAACCCTAATGTTTCACAAACTCTAGGATTTACCATCACTTTAATGACAATATTATCTGATAAGAGTTAGGTGTTCCTGCTAACATATTTGAAGACTGATTTTGAATAATAAAATATGAATAATGCATAAATCTGAATTTAAAAGAAAAAGCAATGCAGACATAACATATGTTTGTTTTTTTCTGTTTGTTTTTAAATATATTTAAACCATTCAAAAATGTTGGACTTAAATTTTAGGATACATACACTATTAATAATAATATAAATGGCTTCTAAAACAATTTACCCAACTGGGAAACACAATTAAAAATCGTATAAACACATGAAATGTAGAGTCTGAAAAAATACCAATATTTGTGACTGAAAATAACAAACAAAAGCAAAGCATGGTATATCCACATATTCATCACAATAAATGAACAGACATGTTTTTTCTTTAAAAACTTTTATAAAAGGAGCACTGGCCTGTGAGTTAGGCAGAAACATGGATCCAGTCGTTTTAGGGTTAGATTTGGCTGTCGGCACAACCTAAACACAGAACAAGGGACAATTAAGTTATGGGCTTAAAGGAACAATATACACTCATTTTCATATAACTGCATGTAATAGACATTACTATAAAGAATAAGATGCACAGATACCGATATAAAAATCCAGTATAAAACTGTTTAAAAACTTACTTAGAAGCTCTCAGTTTAGCTCTGTTGAAAAGGTAGTTGGAAAGCCCACTGCAAGTGGGAAATAAGACACTCCCCCCTCCCCCTTCTTTTGCATATGAAAAGACCCTTTACACAAACAGGAGCAAGCTGGAGAAGGTAGCTGACGGTATTCAAATAAAACTTTGGGGGGCTTGGTTGGTTAGGAGTCTGAAAATCAGAGCAATGTTATTTAAAAATAAGCAAAACTTTACATTTAAAAAAAAAACAAAAAAACTTTATGGGCTATATAAATAGATCATCTACAAAACATTTATGCAAAGAAAAATGAGTGTATAATGTCCCTTTAACTGCTCTGTCCCACTGCTGTGCATACTCCTTGCTTGAATAAATAATGCAAAATCATAAGAAAAATGCATCTTTACAACCTGTTATGTGTGGTGCCAGGATTATATGGCAGGTAATAAGCTAACTAGTAATAGCTCTTCTCCTCCAGTCATTGGTTACTTCAGATGGGAAAGGTAATAGCAGTTCAATAGATCAGATAGCCCCCTCCTATTGAAGTCTAGGAAGCTCATTTACACTTTATTCCATTTTTATGTTACCAACACTCTATGGAGTAAACAAAGCTATCAATGGAAGCTCTAAGCAGCTTTGTTTTATTTTTAAAGAAAATGTGTTTAGTCTATTACCATGACTACTTCATTTTTGGTGAATTATTTTTTGAATCCCAATGTCATGGACCACTGAATCTCTGTACAAAAGCATTTTTTTCCCCCTGCAACCTCTATATTGTAGCATGCTGATCTCCTCGGTTTCCTTAGCTTCCAGCAGGAGAGAAAACACTTGGGGAAAAAAAAAAAACAGGATGTGAAAGTTAAATGCACTAAGATCTCAGATTTTCTTTCATCCATTTAATAGAGTGTTTTCCATACTGCAAAGAGGTTTTGTTTTTATTTTGCATGCACAATAAGTGATTGAATTCTGTTAATCTTGCACTTCTCTTGCTGCATAAGCATGTGTTATCCATGCTCGAGCAATTGTGGCCCCAGCCTTCCCCTTTGTGACAGTGTTATTCTTTACTCTATTTAAGTTCGAGTTGATATTTATCTTTGAACCTTTACACTTCTAGAGAGGGTTGTATAGTGTATTGTGTAACCACTTTAGCCGTCAAGATATTGAAAAATAATAGCAGTAAAAACAGTGTTAATTTGATTTAAAGGGACAGTCTTCTCCAGAATTTTTATTGTTTAAAATGATAGTCCCTTTATTACCCATTCCCCAGCTCTGCATAATCAACACTGTTATATTTATATACGTTTTACCTCTGTGATTACCTTGTATCTAAGACTCTGCAGGCTGCCCCCTTATTTCAGTTCTTGAGACAGACTTGCATTTTAGACAATCATTGCCCTCTCATAAGAAACTTATGTGTGAGTGCAATGTTATTTATATTAAACACATGAACTAACACCCTCTAGCTGTGAAAAACTGTCACATGCATTCAGAAAAGAGGCGGCCTTCAAGGGCTTAGAAATTAGCATATGAGCCCACCTAGGATTTGCTTTCAAATAAGAATACCAAGAGAACAAAGCAAATTTGATGATTAAAGTAAACTGGAAAGTTGTTTAAAATTACCTGCCCTATCTAAATCAAGGAATTTTGTCTAAACTGCCCCTTTAAAATATTAAGACCTGGCTGATATGTTATTCTACAGCAACACAATATATATGTCTTCTAATTATAAGATGGTTACTGTCCCTTTTTAAATGGCTGGACAAAAATATAACTTCTGTGAAATAAGGCAGGCAAGAGAGAGAAAATGTTAAAGGGATGTGTTACTTGAAAGTGATGCATCATATCTGTAAAACGTTAACTAGAATATCACATGAGAAAAGGAAGATATTTTACCTCAAAGTTTCCTCAGTAGCCACATTCCATTGTAAAGGAACTTTAGGCATCCAATTAGGATGTTAGTCCCGGGGCATGCAAAAAAAAAGGTCAGCCACTTTATCTCTTTCCTCAATTTGAGGAAGTTTATTATGAAATCTCATAAGGTCACAGTAAAGCAAATTGTAATGTCAGCACTGATGCTGATAGGCTGTTTTTTTTTTTTGTTTGTTTGTTTTTTCCAGACACCGAATACAATTTGGGGACTTTCTATTTTATTTATTTTATCACATTGACCTTGTTATCTTGGTCTCCTTTCTTCAACTTATCTTTTTTCCATGAAATCATATTAAACATTGTTTTTCCATTAAAGGGACAGTAAACCTAAAAAATAATGTTATATAATTCTGCACATAGTGCAGAATTATATAACATTATTTTAGTGCTATAGTTATTAAACCTTTTTTTCCCTTTGAATTTTTTAAAAATATACCCGTTTTACAGACCCGCTCTCTGCTGAGCGGGTCTGTTTGTTTTTTTTACACAGCGCATCGGGCCAGCTGTATAGTCACAGCCCGGCCCGACCGCGCCATAACACTAAGTGCAGCTCGCTCCTGCTCTGTCTTACAGCAGGAGCGAGCTGCGCTTAATGTTATGGCGCGGTCAGGCCAGGCTGTGACTATACAGCTGGCCCGATGCGCTGTGTAAAAAAACAAAATGGACCCGCTCAGCAGAGAGTGGGTCTGTAAAACAGGTATATTTTAAAAAAATTCAAAGGGAAAAAAAGGTTTAATAACTATAGCACTAAAATAATGTTATATAATTCTGCACTATGTGCAGAATTATATAACATTATTTTTTAGGTTTACTGACACTTTAATGTATTTTCAATGACTTGTTATACCAGCTGCAGAATATAAAATATTTGAGAAATTGCATTTTCAGGTTTATTTGTGTATATGAAGTTGCTAGTTTTGTGCTATTCACAGCCTATTACAATGTGTTGAACCTAAAGGTAATATTAGATCTCATTATGTTATTACTTTGTGTACACACAATAGCGATTCCTTAGCTTATATTTGTCTGGAAAACCAAAGCTTAATACTTAGAGAAAACAATGGGAAAATTATAATTGTATTACTTAACTATCCTGCACCCCACTGAGAGTGTAATTACTTCTGCTGGCTGTGTTTTACATAGGCTTATCAATAGCATAGACTTCAGTATAGAAACTTTCAGTATAGGTGGGGATACCACAGGCTAAATCAGCTATTTCAATTGCTAAAATAAAGGTAAAGGGGCTACTTGTAAACAATTTAATACACCCCAGCAGGTAAAATGGTTCATTGGAAATAATTTTAAGGGGAGAACTTTTTTGGGTGAACTGTCCCTTTAAGGTAGAACATGCTCATATCTTGAACACTATATGCATAACACTGATAAAAACAATGCTGCCATTAAGTACTTAGGACATGTGCACACTCCCGAGTCTACCTTAGTAAGCTGTCATGGAAAGGAGATAGGTTTCAAGAAAGGAGACCAAGATAAATAGGTAAATTTGATGACGGAAGTATGTTGGGAGTTATTTGAATTGTACACTCATTGTGAATAATGAAAGTCCCTTTTAACATACTGTTTTAAATGCACAGCTTGTATTACTACTTTCTGCTTTCAGGTTTTTAACATTTTGAAGTTGAGAAAAGTAAAACAGCCAAGTTAAAGAAGATCATATCTATTAAGCTTAAGCTGTTGCAACATCTGTCCTTTTGCATAGACTTTGCGCCTAAAATAAAATAAGCTGGCAGATCAAGTTGCCACTCCCTGTCTCTATTTATAATCCGTTTCCAACGTGGCTATAGTCACAAAGCAGCTTTGGAATGTATTATGCGCACCCTACCTGAGCAAAGCAAATATAGTTTAACTGCAATGCTGGCAAAAGCTGTTGCCAGCAAATTTCTTCACCTTGATAAGGAACTTACTTACGGTGTAATTTAATACTTTACATCAATGTGCATAAAGGACTTATTCTTAGTAAAAGAAATGGCAGTGTATTAACTCTTTATAAACTCAACATTCTATCATGCATATTTTAAACATTTTAGTGTGTGTGTGTATATGTGAAAATAAATATATAAATAAATAAAAATGTGTGTATATATATATATATATATATATATATATATATATATATATATATATATATATATATATAATATATATAATGTGTGTGTGTTCTCCACAGCAAATGTTGCACGGCATTATGAAGTAGTTGGGTGGGGGCAGTGTAATATTTTCTAATATTAAATCATTTTCTGCTATCTTTTTCATAATTTGTGCAATAAAAATTGAACATTTTTAATATTAGCTCATTTTTGCTTAATATTGGCTAACATTTTAGCCGGGTGGTGCACCTGTTAATGTCATGGGTGAACACTGTATGTATATATGTGTGTGTGTGTGTGTGTAAAATTTATTTTTAAGAAAAAAGAATAAGCTTTTGATTGTTGAAACTGTCAGAAAGTAAATGTTTCTGCGCAACTGGTCTGATAACCAGACATGGCAAGTTTTATATCAAAGAAAAAAGTGCCAGCTAAAGGATTATATATATATATATATATATATATATATATATATATATATATATATATATCTCTATTATGAGATTCTTTGACAACTATTTTCATAATCGATTATTATCGATTATGACGATTAGTTGTTGCAGCTCTAAAATAAATAAATATATATATAATAAAGAGTGGTCATGAAGGGCACTCTCAGGGTATTTTAAAGAACCACATAGATCTTTTTATTCAGAGTCTCAATTAGTCATCAAAGACAGAGTCGACGTTTTGGCTCACATGAGAGCCTTCTTCAAGACAAAATTAATCTTACTTCGGCTTACTTCGGAGACGTTTCCTGTTTGGGAGTACGGCTGCAAGCCGAAGTAAGATTAATTTTGTCTTGAAGAAGGCTCTCATGTGAGCCGAAACGTCGACTCTGTCTTTGATGACTAATTGAGACTCTTAATAAAAAGATCTATGTGGTTCTTTACAATACCCTGAGAGTGCCCTTCATGCCCATTCTTTATTATATATGAACTTTGAGGGTTGCACCCAGGTGGTTGATATAGTGCCAAAGTTGGAGTGCTGGGACACTATATATATATATATATATATATATATATATATATATATATATATATATATATATATATATATATATATATATATATATATATATATATATATATATATATATATATATATATATATATATATATATCTCTGGCGTATCTGGTTTTCTTTAAGAGTGTGTGATTAGTTTCTCAATATTCTTGCTTGTTCATAAATAAATATAAAAAAAAAAAAGTCAAATTCTGATAGACATTATGTGTTGCTCAATGACTCCCCAGATGTTACCAAGCCCAGAGTGCTTTTGTTTTTTGATTATTAATTTATATTTTGTTGGAAAATATATCTGCAAAATACATTTAAAGTGGATCAGCTTTATAATAACAATTTTACTGTGGCCGATTCTTTTCAGCAGACTTTTCACATCAGTTTTTAATCCTCTCATTTTGTCACACCGTATGTCGTGCAGACAACTGGAACACATCAAAACGCTTTTATGAAGTGTAAACAAAGACTGGCGACTCAAGAAGTCGTTTATTGATTTATTTTCCAGTTTTGCAATTTGAAAAAAAAAACAAAGCAGGGTGAAGATTCTAAGTTGAGAAATAATCCACCAGACAAGGCGTTGTTTATTTTCTTTTTGTATAGTGCGTAAAAGGGACGTAAAATTGTCTGTTTGCAAACGTCTGTAGTTCACACAAAGTTAGCACCTACTTTTAAAATGTATTTAAATTCTCTGCTTGCAATAATTTCATCTCAGAATTTTTTTTTTTTTTCTGACCTCCCAGATCACCTGATCTTTCTCTCAACCTAGCCCCTTAGCTGTGATGGAATTAAGAACACAAGTTCATTTGTCTGTGTTTGTCCAATGGAAGAAAAAAAAACACTTAAAACTAGCACACACATGCACTTGATGCATGCTCACTGTCTAACATCTGTGATGTATGTCTAACTCTTGCATGCAGGCTGCACAGTGAATGCCAATGACGTAGCTGGTACTTCACATCTATGCCCACCCAGTAGTGTTCTCACATCACTTGTCCCTCTAGATCCGTATGTGATTTAAAAATAGCCAAATTGTGTACCGAATGGATGAAGATAAAAATAAATAGCCACCTCTGATTCATTACCATTCATTTGTTATTATCATACTTACTTATAATGTGGCAAAAGGTTTACGGGGTCCATGTATAATGAATTTATGCACGACATGGAAGGTAATCTGGACCCTGCTAATTAGAGGTCTTACACTATATATGTCCCTTTAAAAGGCATGTAAAGGACCTATAATAAAATGCTCTAATGTGCACTATGGGTTTAACCTTATAAAGTCTGCTCCTGGCTGGCAATTTGTTACTGATCTGTAGCTGACGACGTCACCAGCATATGTGTGTAGCTCCCAATCGCTGGTTAAATTTAGTTTAGGAACAGCAATGTATAAATACAATTGACTACAAAACTGATGTATTTTAAAATCTAGTATAACAAAGTTTGTATGAAGAAACAGATTGACCACATTTTGTTTGTTTTAACAACCTTTGTAATATTTGATAACCTGTGTTTATCTGTGTTATACAGTTATAGTCACCATTAATAAGAAGTAAAATCAAATGTGTAGTTAAGAATGACTGATCCTAAAGTCAGAAAACACAGGAAGTATAAATACTGATTTGTCATATGCTCTATACGTAATGTACCTGTGAGCAAAACATGATAGAAGATAAGAAATATCTATAAACTTTGTGGACATCATAGAATAATTAATAGATTTTTATATTTGTTATATGTCAGAACTATAGTTCATGCTGTTGCTAGATATATATATAAAATCTACGTTTTACGTATATATTGTTAATTATCTTGTGCTTTTGTTTTTACAGGGAAGTCATGTGAAGGAATTAATTCGCCTGTAGGGGAGAAAAGGGTTTTCCCGAAAGTTTCAAGTTCTATGGATTCTGGAGATGAGTTGCATCAGGGTTCAAAACAACCTCCACCACTACCTGTAAAGAAATCTATGAACAGAGCATGTTCTGCACCAGACAACTCTTCATGGTGCCGGGCATTCCCAGGAAAAAATACAGATGTTTCAACTAATCTGAGACTAAACCTTAGTAACTCGGAAAGTAATGTCTTTGGGGAGGAAGCAACTCACTCTCGCTACCTTTTAAGTCCAGGGGATAAACCAGCTATGTTTTCATCGTCCGAGTCCTTGGAGACATGCTGCAGAGGTAGCGGGCACCGAAATGAGATCAGGAACTGTATTCAGACTAGATGTAACTTATCTTCCTCACAGCTAAGTGTTTCCAGCCATACCTCTTCCGGATCAAGCCTTCAACTCCACCACCTGCTCAGCAACATCGACAGCAAGGAAGGAACATACGCCAAACTTAGCGGTCTTTACGCACAGTCCATGAGGCGCTTAGTGAACAAATGTGAGGACCACTTCATGAAAGACCAGAAGAAGGAAATGCACTTCAACGAGAACAACTGGTCACTGTTTAAGTTGACAAGCAACAAACCTTGCTGCATTGCTGGGGATGCTATTTATTATTGTGCAACCTGTGCCCAAGACCCACTTAATAATTATGCTGTAAAGGTAAATATATTACGTGTATAATTTATTTATAATTGTAAGGTGTTTTTGGTTGTTATTGTTTAATAAATTGTGGCAGAACTCTAGTCTACTACATTCAAATGGTCGATTATTTATATATATATAGTCGTTTGACACCAGGTTTGTATAATTTTTACTTTTGTAATATGTTATTCATATATATATATATATATATATATATATATATATATATATATATATATATATATATGTGTATGTATATAAATAAATAAATAAAAACGTTCTGGAGTAAATCTGACACAGATAAAGGGAATGTTAGCAAAAAACGTTATCAATTATAAACTGAATAAAAAATTGATTCATTTGACAGTTAGTTTTCTTGTTCAGTAAAGCAAATTCTTTAAAAAGATGCAAATCTTACTTTGTACAAGTGGTAACAGAGTCAGTTACCAGTCTGGCAAACTTTCAGTTATTCATCGGGCATATAGAAAGAGAACCATTGTCTTACAAAGCCTCCAGTATCTATTTAAACTGTTGTGCGGAAAGATCACTGCATATGCAGGTGTAAGCATACACTAGTTAGTGGTGCTTGTTTCTATGTAAAGATAGAGCTTACATTTTCTACAGGGCACTGATTGTGCATATTTATTTTTTTAGAATATTCGTTTTTTTTTATTTTTATCCCTAAATAAATATAGAACAAGTGTGTCTAAACTTTGCACATTGGGGCCATTAGAATAAAGTCTTTTGGATAAACTGGCACTGTTCATTACAGTGTGTATATGTGATCTAACTACTGTTTGCCCAGGACTTTGTACTTTAGCTCCTTGCAGATTGTGAGATGCAGTCAGTGTCGGACTTACAAAAACAAGTGCCTAATTTATATAAAAATGAGTGTCTCCCTTATAGACCCATGCATTTAAAAATATGCCCAATATTGACATTAAATGTAAACTGCATGGCTTCTAACCTTTTTTGCATGCATCCCATGTACCCCATTTTATACCAGCTATATGCCCACTAATTAGATAGTAACCTAGATGCCACATCAATCACATACATCAGATGGTATGGCCACCACATGTTTTCATGTACAAGAAAAGTCCTCACACATTTCAGACATATGTTTGCATAAATGCACTATTGTGGATTTTGAATCACTTGTTGTTCCTCTTTCAGTTTATAAATTAATATTTATTTAGAATTCTATGTGAATATTTGTGTGGCTGCTGTTGGTTGGAAAATGTTTATTACTTAAAATTAATTTTATTTTTCTGTTAATTTTGCAGATGTGTAAGGCAGAGGACACAAAAGTTTCACCTTATTGCAGTCTCTCACTTCCAGTTCATTTTAACATCCAGCAAGACTGTGGCCATTTTTTGGCTACTGTGCCATCAAGCATGTTACAACCTTCAGACACGCCCAAAGACTCTTCTGCCAATGACATCTCACAGACTGTGGGCCCCTCCCCTGAGCAGGAGTGTGTGGTGGTGATCACCCGGGAGGTTCCCTACCGAACTGCTGCCGACTTTGTCAGAGACTCTTCATCTTTTCACAAAAGTCATCCAGATATTTATGAGCGACAGATTTCTCTTCTTTTACTACAGCTCTGTAATGGCTTAGAGCATCTCAAGGAACATGGCATTATTCACCGTGACCTTTGCTTAGAAAATCTATTGCTTGTCAACTGTCTAATTTCTACTGATAAAGTCAAAGATGACAAATATGTGCCGAGACTTATTGTGAGCAACTTCTCCAAAGCCAAGCAAAAGTCTGGAAGTGAAGACTCTAAGCCAAGAAGGGACAAGACCAGGTTAGCTCCTGAGATCATGGCTGCTTCCCAGTACAAAAAATTTGATGAGTTTCAAACAGGAATTCTAATTTATGAACTTTTACACCTACCTAACCCATTTGAGGTCCGCACCAGCCTTCATGAGCAGGAGTACAGTCAAAAGGATTTGCCTTCTCTTCCCCATCTTTCTGTTTACTCACTTGGACTACAAAACCTGGCCCATTTGCTATTGGAGGCTGATCCAATCAAACGCATCCGCATTACTGAAGCTAAACGCATACTTCAGTGCCTTCTCTGGGGTCCTAGGAAAGACTTAACAGATCAGCCCTTCACCCATGAGGAGGCGCTGCATTGCGCTTTGCAAAATTGGATTGATATGAAGCGTGCCCTGCTAATGATGAAATTTGCTGAGAAAGCAATGGAGTCGGAGCAGAGCATCTCACTGGAGGACTGGCTCTGCTGTCAATATTTGGCATCTGCGGATCCATGCTACCTTTATAAAACACTGAAACTTATAAAGCTGGTATGATGTTTACAATTGTAAATACCGTTTGGGAACTTTTTAATAATTAAAAAAATAATATAAATGGTCTCTCTTTTTTAATTGTATTATTATTTACAGCAGTCAGGCCCTGTATTATTGTAGATCAATCAACTGCAGGGTCAGCAGACGGACCAACAAAATCCTACATAGTATTAAGTTGTAAAGTAAATATCACTGTTCTGTCTTTACCAGCTTCTGGTCAGGGACCCTATTATTATTTTTGTTTAATAATATAAATAAGGATGGAAGATACAGCTTATCAGGGTCATTAAGCGCATCAGATGTGCTCTCCACCCTATAAGAGGACATTTATAGCTTCTGCTTTTTCTTCCATTGGTCCATAGAAAGAGGGGGGAATCATCTCAGTTTTTGCTATACTATAAATAAAGCAGCCTGGTTTGCTGCATTTATTATGTTTTTACATTTTGTAGGTTTAATAAATAACTACTTTGAACATAGCATTAGGATTGTTTTATAGATGTACATATGTTTGTAAATAAAAATAACTGTTTAACCCCCATTCTCTGGGCCTCAGATTCATTGCAGTGCAATGAAGGTTGAAAAAATACAGTTTACAAAAACAATTTAAGTACTTAACAAGACGTTAAAAGAAAAGGCTGTGGATTACAATTTTTACTTGTGTGTGAGTGTATATATTGATATTTGTTCACAATAAAACTGACAAAACAATTAATCACGGGAGTGTTTGTATTTGTTTCTTGGTTTGGAAGCGGTAGAAGTAATTCATTGTTGTAAAACGCTATTTTACCATTTTTAATATTTTAGTTTTAAAGAACCATTTTCATGAATGAGCATATCATTTTTTAAATGTATACACATCACATTTGTTCAGTGCAAAGAAACAATATTTAAAAATAAGTGTTTTTAAACTTTTTTTTTTCCATGCCTGTGCAGGTGTGTCCCTACTGACCAATAGAGCTGTAGAAGTTGCCCTTATGAGTCAGTAAGCAATTGATTCCTAGGGAATAGTTGTGCACAAGAATGCATTTTTCGAAAGCCATTAAAGGGACATTAAACACTAAACAAATGTTAGATAGAATGATTCATTCAAAGAAAAGATTAGTCTGAGAATAACATTTAGATGTATTAAAGTTTAATTAGCTGTTTAAATATTGAAAAAATAAGTGTAAAGTTTTAGTGTCTAAAACAATGGGAGCTGCCATGTTGTAACTTAGGTTACCTTCTCTGTTGTGGCCAATTAGGGACAGTTATAAATAGGTCACTAGTGTGCATCCAATGGCTGTGTGGAATATAAGTGTTCTGCACTTTTATTTCTAACAGGAACTGAAAAGCTCACAATTTCAGAAGGGAATTGCATGAAAAGGGGACAAAATAAATAATGAAAATATATTGCAAAGTTTTTATATATATATATATACACACTGTATGACTTATCATTTTCTATTACCATCTCAAAGTGTTTAATGTCCCTTAAAAGCTGTATAAAGTATATCTTTGCATAAAGACCTAAACATGTTTTTCTGATTCCATATGCATAATAGAAAAAAATAGCTCTTTATGATAACCAAACTTATGTCCCACATACCCTTTCTTCATCATTTTAATTACATTATCATTGGTTGATGGTAACATATAAATCAATGGCTTACAAGAACATCTACAGTAAGCCAATAATGTGCTAAATGTCAGCACTGCTTGTTAGAGTAGTATGTCTGCTGTAGAGTATCAAGGTTGCAGGTGACCATGTTCTCATATAGAGAACCTGTCCATTTGCAGTCGCCACTTGTGAAGCAGCATCACATGGCACAATTTAACATTGCACATGAGCTCTCCCTGCTCTCGTGCACCAAATTACGTGATAGCAGGGCGTGTCAGTAACCTCAAACAAGCAAGTGTTGGGTGATTGATCTCGTCAAGTGGCAAAGAGGCTAAAGAAGTAGTTTTTGTTTATTAAATTTGCTGTTGCAGACTTGCTAATGTGAGCCTGCACTGCAAACCCTCAAAAACACATAAAATCAGCTTAAAGGGACAGTCAACCATAGAATTGTTATTGTTTTAAAAGATAGATAATCCCTTTATTACTCATTCACCAGTTTTGCATAACCAACACAGTTCTATTAATGTACTTTTTACCTTTGTGATTACCTTGTATCTAGGAACCTTCTTCCAGCCCCCTGATCACATGACTGTGCCTGTTTATTATCTATTGTCTTAAATTTAGTATTGTGTTGTGCTAGATCTTAAATAACTTTCTGTGCCTGAACACAGTGTTATCTATATGGCCCACGTGTACTTTCTGTCTCTTTGTGTTAAAAAGAGATTTAAAAAGCATGTGATAAGAGGCAGCCCTCAAAGGCTTAGAAATTAGCATATGAGCCTACCTATGTTTAGGTTAAACTAAGAATACCAAGAGAAAAAAGCAAATTTGATGATAAAAGTAAATTGGAAAGTCAATTAAAATTAAAAGTCCTATCTGAATAATGAAAGTTTAATTTATTCTTGACTGTCCCTTTAAAGGGACACTGAATTCAATTTTTTTTTCTTTCGTGATTCAGATAGAGCATGCAATTTTAAGCAACTTTCTAATTTACTGCTATTATAAATTCCCCTTGTTCTCTTGCTATCTTTATTTGAAAAATAAGGCATGTAAGCTATTTTTTTGGTTCAGTACCATGGACAGCACTCATTATTGGTGGATGAATTTATCCACCAATCAGCAAGAACAACCCAGGTTTTTCACCAAAAATGGGCCGGCATCTAAACTTACATTCTTGCATTTCAAATAAAGATACCAAGAGAATGAATACAATTTGATAATAGGAGTAAATTAGAATTTGCTTAAAAGTGCATGCTCTATCTGAATCACGAAAGAAAAAATGTGGGTTCAGTGTCCCTTTAATAGCAGCAACACACTACTGGGAACAAGCTGAACAGAATCTCGTCTAGTTGTAACATTGCTGAGGACTGGAATTGCAAAACACTGGACTAGACCATAAGGGGTATATTTATTATAGTGCGAGCGGACATGATACTATGTAACATATCATGTCCGATGCACATCGATAAATGCCGACAGCATACACTGTTGGCATTTATCATTGCACCAGCAGTTCACAACTTGCCAGCCCCTGCAGATTTGCGCCCAATCGGCCACTAGCAATGGGTGTCAACCCGATCGTATTCGATCGGGTTGATTTCTGTCCGCGGCCTCAGAGCAGGCAGACAAGTTATGAAGCAGCGGTCTTTATACCGCTGCTTCATAACTTCTGTTTCCGGCGAGCCTGAAGGCTCCCCGAAAACAAGGGGCATCAAGCTCAATGTGGAGCTTGATAAATCGTCCCCTCAGACTTTAAACCAGGGAGCACACAGTGCCTGGGAGTTTCACCAGTGAAATACAAATGTATAATCTATTCTTCAATGCATTTCACTTCATATATATTCTCAGTGCATTTTGACAGTTTTTTCACAGCTAGACAGTGCTAATTTATGATTGCCATATAGATAACACTGCTAATTCCTGTGGAGTTATTTGTGAGTCAGCACCAATTGGCTACAATGCAAGTCTGTCAAAAGAACTGAAATAAGGGGGCAGTCTGCAGAGGCTTAAATGCAAGGTAATCACAGAGGTAAAAAATAACCATGTTGGCTACGCAAAACTGGGATATGGGTAATGAAGGGATTAATTACCTTTTAAGACAAAAATTCTGGAGTATACCGTCCCTTTAATTGATATACTCATTGGCAATCATTTGTCTCACCTGAAAGTAGCTGTGTAGGTTTGTATGACTAAAGTCCCATTCTGGCTTAAACCTTTTCTTTTACAAGATATGACGAGTCCACGGATTTCATCAACTTATGGGATATTGCCTCCTGGTCAGCACCACAGCAGAGCTGTATATATATAGCTCCTCCCTTCCCTCCCAACCCAGTCATTCTCTTTGCCTGTGTTAGTGATAGGAAGAGGTTAAGTGAGGTGTTAGTTTAGATTCTTCAATCAAGAGTTTATTATTTTGAAATGGTGCCAAAGTGTACTATTTTACTATAGCATGTAGCCGTATTCCTTGTCAGCCTCTAGAGTAGAGCTACAGGTGGCTTTTAGGCACTGGGAACTGGTGGGGTTTTAGCCTCACTGTGCCTTCCATACTTGTGCTGCCCTTCTGGATTATGGTCTTAGCATATAGTAACTAAGGCCCTTCTGTGTCCACAGAGCTGCTGGAGGGAGAAGACCTCTTGATCCTGTGGAACGTTTTTCATGCTGTTACTCAGCATGGAGGTAAGTGCAGTCTTTTTATTCTGGGACATACGATTAACTCAGAATAGGCTGTATGCTTCCCTATATGATGTGTGGGGACTTAGATTTTATTCACTTCCCCTGTTACTTGGGGTCTCTACATTACTTTCTCCCTATGTGATCAAGGGTGGATAAGTTATTGGGCATTGTTTTCATACTGCCTCAGAACCCATATAGACTCCCTTCGGTAATGCCTTCAAGTTAATTGTTATATGTTTGCAGCACAGGAGGGTTGCCTTTTCAGTACTGCTAGGGTTTCATTTGCTAGCCCAGGGGTTTATCCTTTTCAGTACTACCTTCAAGGGCTTAATTTACTACATGTTTGCAGCCCAGGAGTGTTATCTGTGTTCAGGGGTGTGATGAGAGTAGTCGCTGCTTCAACTGTGTGTTTGCAAGGCGTTCTGACACTCTCTAATGGCTTTTGTGCAATATTAACTTGTAGCCTACAGAGAAATCCATGTGGTTCATGCCATCACTCCCATGGGGTATATTTTCCATATAATCTGCCGACGGAGGTTTTTTATTAAAGTCCCGTGTTTTTACAGGGCCCAAAAGACTGATGTTCTCTACTTGCGTGTGTTGTACATGTCTTTTTCTGGCGGCTTATTGTAAGGAAGAAGCCGCCTGGAAGATTTACTTTATTGTGACATTACAGGGGTTACCTGTGAGAAGCTGGCTAGTGTTTATTAGTGCCATGCGGTTCTCCGACGGCTCCATTTGCTATGTCATAGTAGCCGGGAAGATTGACTCAAGCGCCCACGATGGGCGGAGCTAAGGTACACGCCATGGTTGCGCGCCTTTTTCCTTAATCCCTTCTATCGGCGCCAGATGCCTCTCGACTGTGTTCACAAATATAGTTGAGAGGCTCTGCGCGTTTTTACATGTCTTTTCCCCCCTTTCTATGGGCTCACAGTGATAGTTTTCACAGGCTTGGTTGCGGTGGAGTTCCGGTTCTAGGGAACACACTGCTGGGGGGGGGGGGGGTTACATTTTCAGTGTTGTTACTGAAGGGGTTGTCATGAGATGCAGGACATATGCAGGACACAGCAATGATGGTACAACTGTATTTTATTGCAGAGCATAGCAATACACATCTAGTCAGGTTGATAGTACTAAACTAACTGCGACACAGACCCCGGACCTAAGCCCCGCCCCCAAACTAGTGACATCACATCCTGCTCTCATCACATCTTCCCCTTTTTCAAAGGCGAAGCATACATTTGCATATAACAAATAACAAGGTACACAAACAGAGTATACCACAACATTTTTGTTTTTGAACATTATATAAACAAATAGGTTAGAAAACATGAACAAATAAATTACATCCTGACTTGGACATCGGGGTAGACTACCCTAGTCCACAGTGACCATGGGATTATTCTGCCCATACTTCCAGTCACTGTTCTAGCTAAAGTCAGTCCCTATATGGGGCCAGAAGTTTCACCACTCTTCCGCTTGATGTAACTTTGCATGAACTGTCCTCTGATACAGAAGATGGTGAACAAGAGTCCGCTGGAGGCAAAGATATATCCCCATTGTGGTCTTGCTGAGGGGAAGGCACCTCTCTTAAAACAGGGGATCCCACCGGCGGTGGTACTGAGGCATCCAGTTCCAGACTCTCAGGTACAGACTGAAGATGTCTTCGGTTACGGCGTGTAACCGTCCCTCCCTCCGTAAGGACTGTATAAGACCTTGGTTCTGGAGAGCGGCCAACTACCGTAGCAGATGTCTTCTATTTCTTCTCATCATCCAGTTTAATTCTGACACTTTGGCCCGCTTTCAGTTCCTGTAAGGGCCTGGCAGAATGTCTCCTGTCATAGAAGAAACTCTAACCCTTTTTGGCCTCTTCATCCCTCCTAAGGACTTCGTCCCGAGGAACAGGGCCAGGCGGCTTGAAGACACCCACTGAGGGTAACGTGGTGCGAATCTGGCGTCCTAGCATCAGCTGTGCCGGGCTAAACCCAGTGGCTTGAATGGGCGTCGCCCTGTATGACAAGAGGGCTAGGTACGGCTCAGATTGCTTTAGAATGAATTTTGTTGTTTGAACTGCCCTTTCAGCCATTCCGTTGGCCTGCGGATAATGTGGACTTGACGTGGAGTGTACAAAATCATACTCCCTGCTGAAAGCACTGTACTCTGTAGAAGCGAACTGCATACCATTATCACTCACTAGCTCCAGTGGAATGCCCCAGCGGGCGAACAAGCTCTTCAGGCGAATGATAACGGCCTGACTTGTGATATCATTCAGGGGTGCAATCTCCAAATACCTGGAATAGTAGTCGATCACAACAAGGAACTTTTTCCCGTGCAGTTCGCACAAATCAGCAGCTATTTTCTGCCACGGCCCCGCAGGCAGCGGAGTAGACATCAAGGGCTCCCTTCTCTGAGTAGGCCGGCGTTCCCGGCAAAAGGCACATTTAGACACGTGATTTGCAATGTCGGAGCTGATCCCAGGCCACCACACAGCTGTAGCTGCCCTTTCTCTGCACTTTGTAATGCCTAATTGGCCATCGTGAATCCTGTTTAACATCTCCTTTCTCATGCTGACAGGAATTACAATGCGGTCTTGGAACAGCACCAACCCCTCCAGCTCCGTGAGCTGCGACCTCTCTGGCTGGTAAGCGTTTAAAGACATCCAGGCTGCCCGGCTCTCGGGCCAGCCTTCTTTTATGTACCTTATAACTTCTTGCAGATCTGTGTCCAAATATGTCTCTTTCTTTATCTCTTCCAGTTTCCTTGAAGAAATGGACTTAGAGGCCAGAACTGAATCAACTTACACTTTCACATCCGATTCTGTGGAGGATTCTTCAGCAGCAGCCAGCGGGAGCCTGGATAGTGTATCCGCCACAACCAGTTGTTTCCCCGGCACATGCATTGCCTGAACATTGAACCTGAGCAGTCTCATTAAAAGTCTCTGGCATCTCAAGGGTGTTTTGTCAATGTCATAAGAGTTGATTAGAGGGACTAGCGGTTTGTGGTCAGTTTCCAGACTAAATTTCTCCAAACCCACTAGATAACGCTGGAAGCGCTCACAGGCCCAAACTGCAGCCAGGCACTCTTTCTCAATTTGAGCGTATTTTGACTCCGCAGCCGTCAGTGTGCGGGAACAGTAGGCGATGGGCTGTAGTTTATTTCCATTCAGCTGCAGGAGTGCAGCCCCCAACCCATAACTGCTTGCATCGGCACTAACCACAGTCTTTTTTGAAGGGTCATAGAACCCCAGCACCGGGGCAGACCCCAGCAGGGACTTGGCATGCAGGAAAGCTTTTTCTTGTGAAGGTCCTCAGACCCAGGCAACGTCTTTCTTAAGCAACTCTGTGATTGGGTGTAAAACTGTTGATAAATCTGGAAGAAACTTGCCCACGTAATTTACAAGGCTCAATATTTGTCTCAGCTCATGTACATCAGAAGGACTTTTCATCTGTTCAATAGCACGAATTTTCTCGGGGTCTGGCTTGATGCCATCCCCGTTGATGATATGCCCAAAGTAGCATAATTCAGTTTTCCTAAAATTACATTTTTCTTTATTCAGCTTCAGCCCAGACTCTTTGATAGCCTGTAGCACACAACTTAAACGCTGATCATGCTCCTCCACTGTAGACCCATACACTAGAATGTCGTCCATGACGACCGCTGTGCCCACGTGGTCGCTCAGGAGAGAACTCATTTCCCTTTGAAAGATTTCAGGAGCGGAGGATATCCCAAAGGGGAGTCTGCAGAAGCAGAACCGACCTACCGGTGTGATAAAGGTAGTCAGTTTGCGGCACTTTGGATCCAGGGGGATCTGCCAAAAGCCGCTAGAAGCGTCTAATGTGGAAAAGAACTTCGCCCCAGCCAACTTTGGAGCTATATCTTCTAATGTTGGCAGCACAAATCTCTCTCTCTTCACTGCCTCATTCAACCTTTTCAGGTCCACGCAGATGCGCACCTTTCCGTTTTTCTTTGCAACTGGAACAATGGGGGCACACCAATCAGTCGCTTCAACAACCTCTTCAATAACCCCCATAGACTTCATGCGCATAATCTCTTTCTCCACCTGAGGCATGAGCGGGAACGGAATTCTACAAGGAGTAGAAATACTGTATGGGACTGCGTCACTTTTAAGTGCTATACGGACTGGTTTGCAATTCAGTAGGCCCAACTCGCCAAACATATCTTCGGAAATCTCATTCACTCTGGCCACGAGGCCCAAGTCACAGGCTGCTTTTCTGCTCAATAAATTGTTAACACACTGACCTCGAATCACATGCACCCACATGGTGAACTTTCTTTGCTTGTACTCACAGCTGGCAAGAAATTTCCCCACACAATCAATGCGGCCACCAGGACTATGGACATTTGTAGTAACCGTCGCCAGCTGGGGCTGTCGAGGCAGTTTCATAAATTCAGCAAAAGACATTACAGTGATATCTGCTCCTGTGTCAATCTTAAAATCAACTTTGTCTCCCATTACAGTAAAAGTAACTTTCCAATCTTCCTCTGAGCTTGGCCGTTCCACAACGGACCCCACAAAAGACACTTCCTGACCCTCCTGGTCACTGTCCACCTGCATCTCCTTAATGTATTCAGTTTTACACACCACTTCAAAATGGCCCATTCTGTTACATTTTCTGCATCTTTTATCTCTGGCCGGGCATATAACACTCTGATCATGGGCCCGGTAGCACCGTGTGCATCGGGCATGTTGCGCCCATCCACTTCTAGGCCTTTCCAGTACTTTCGATCTACCGCTCACACTGTGCCTTTCACTAGCAGTTTTCCTAGACTATTGCACTTCATCCACAATACTCTCAGACCTCAGATCAGCACTTTGCTTTTTCACCAGTTCACTCTGGCGGGCCATCCTAATAGCCCCATCTAATGTTAAATCAGGCTCTAACTGCAGCTTCAGTGAGACTGCAGCATCTGCAATTCCAATAACTATTCTGTCTCTGATTTGCTCTTCTTTAGCAACACCAAACTCACAGAATTCAGCTAGTTCATACAGGCTGCGCACAAATGACTCCACAGATTCTCCCACACGCTGATTACGTTTGTGAAAACAAGCTCTCTCATGAATCACATTTCTTTTGGGCACAAAGTGGGCACTGAGTTTATCCATAACTATATCAAAGTTAAATTCTTCCCCTTCTTGGAAAGTAAAAGCATTGAACACTGGCTCCACATCTTTCCCCATAGAGTATAAAAGAGAATTACCTTGTACATCACCACTCTCCTTGTTCAGTTTGGAAGCAATTCTGAAGCGCTGAAACCGCTGACGCCATCTGGGCCAAGCTGCAGGCTGAGAGAAGTCAAAAGGCTCAGGTGGGGTAAACTTTGACATCGTCATCATCAGAAACAGAAGCGTAGCCCAGAACTTCTGACACCATGTCATGAGATGCAGGATATATGCAGGACACAGCAATGATGGTACAACTCTATTTTATTGCAGAGCATAGCAATACACATCTAGTCAGGTTGATTGTACAAAACTAACTGCGACACAGACCCCGGACCTAAGCCCCGCCCCAAACTAGTGACATCACATCCTGCTCTCATCACAGGGGTGATTTAAGATGTTTGATTCACCAATAAAGGAGCCTGGAAAGATGGCAGTGTGCTATTTTATTTATGCAAACGCAACCCTGTTTTTCTGTGTCAGACTAACTTTGACCCTACTGTTATAAGTTGTGTTCCTGTAACTACCCATGTCCACTGTCATGTACCGCTTAAAGGTCCTGTGGACCAGTGGCCAGGTCAAGGGTTTTGTGTTTGCTCCTGGCTGCAGCCGTGCAAGTTTTCTATTCTGCAGCTCATATAAAGTGATACTGTTGTTCTTTTACATTTTAAAGAGACAGTAGCATCCTTCTCTGATTAAAATTTTTATGTTGATTCTCCGTCCAAAGCAGTGGCTGTTCGGAGTATGGTGTTACCGGGCAATACCTGCTACAATATTCTACATGGGGTGCCCAAATTCATTTTTGACCCACAGGCAGTGCTCTGCAGTTCCTGGCTTAGACTTTGCTTTTGAGTCATAGCAATGTCTATTTGCTGTAACGTTTATGTTGTTATTGGCTGGTTTTCTGCATGACAGACATAACACCTTCTTTTAAAATTTAAAGAAACAGTAACATTTTTTCTATGAAAATTTTTATTAAGAAAATTGCGGCTGTTTTGTTTGTTCTGTCAGCCTTTGCGGCATTGGATGGTACAAACGCTGTTGAGGATGAGTTTCTTTGAGACTTTCAAAGATAGTAACGTCTTGTTCTGTGTGCATTATATTCAACAGATTTCAGTTATTTGCTTTGAAAGTTCATCCTTATGACTAAGGTAGAGACAAATGTACTCCGACATAATGTTAATTTTGTGAATTAAAGGAATTGGGTTGTTTCCTATATTCAAGTTTGTTTTCTCTTTTTAACCTGTTCTCTCCTTGGCGATTGCTGTTTGGGAGTTGGTTAAACCAAGGAGCTAATGTAGCTTAGTGGTTAGCTTTGTGGCTTTGCATCTAAGGGATTAGACGTCATTCCTTATGGGGATAGAGTGGTTTCGATCACTACTTGAATTTTCATACCCTTGGAGGATAGTCCTCATGGGCTATACTTTTTTATGGGTCACACACCAAAGTTTACAATGTCAACCATCTGTGTGTTTTCTACCGTCACTGATGTGATGGCATATTGGCTAATTCTTTTGTTTTCCCTGGACATTTGAAATAATGTCTCAAGGATAACAAGCTGGAATTCGAATATTCTTCCCCCAGAGGAAGATTCCTTCTTCTCGATTGTCTGTAGACCAGATGAAGATGGAGGTGTTTTTACGCTGAGTAAGAGACCTATCCTTCATGGGAGTATTTTGTTCCGTTCCAATTCAGGAACAGGGACGGCTGATGACATGTGCAGCGCATTGAGACCCTTACGGGTGATTAGCTGCACCCTTTATAAAAAAAAAAAAAGTCTTTATTTCAATCTGTTTGTGGTTCCCAAAAAGAGGGAATTGTCAGATCTATCTTAGCTCTCAAGAGTCTAACCAGGACTATTTGTACCATTCTTCTATTGATCCAGGAGGGTCAACTTATGTCTACTATGGATCTAAAGGATGCATATTTCATGTTCCTATCCACAGAGATCATCTCAAGTTCCTGAGGTTTGTCTTTCTGGACAAACATTTTTGGTTCGTGGCTCTTCCTTTTGGTCTGGCCACAGCACCCAGGATTTTCACAAGGTTTCTGGGTTTGCTGCTAGCGGTTCTGAGACCGCGGGACATTGCAGTGACGCCTTAAGCTGGACGATATATCTGGTTCAGGCGTCATTTTATCAGCTAACAAAGTCTCATACCGACATGGTTCTATTCTTCTGAGGACTCACGGGTGGACAGTGAATCTGGAAAAGAGTTTGCTAGTTCCACAGACAAAGGTTCCTTTTTTGGGGGGCTCTAATCGACTCTTTATCCATGAATTTCTTTCTGACGGGGGTCAGACAATCTAAGATTCTGGATGTAGGCAGATCTCTTCAGGCCAATCCTGACGGCCATCAGTGGGTCAGTGCATGGAGGTTCATCTCAGTCCTCTGCAACTGAGCATGCTCAGTCAGTGGAATAGAGATTACACAAATTTGTCTCCTCAGATAAATCTGGAGCTGGAGACAAGGGACTCTCTTTTATGGTGATTGTCGCTGGATCATCTATCTCGGGGACCATGCTTCCGCAGTCCCTCATGGGTGATAGTGACAACGGACGCCAGCCTGATAGGATGGGGAGCAGTCTAGAACTCCCTGAGGGCTCAGGGTGTGGGTCTCAATCGGAGTATCTACTCCCATCAATATCCTAGAGCCGAGAGCTATATTCATTGCATTTCAGGCTTGGCCTCAGTTGGCTTCGGCCAGGTTCATCAGATTCCAGTCGACAATATTACGACTGTAGCTTACATCATTCATCAGGGAGGAACAAGGAGTTCCTTGGCGATGACAGAAGTAACCAAGATAATTCAGTGGGCAGAGGCTCACTCTTGCTTTTTGTCGGCTATCCACATTCCAGGAGTGGAAAACTAGCAGACAGCCTTTTATCCGGGGGAATGGGAACTCCATCCGGAGGTATTTGCCAATCTGATTCTCAGATGGGGTAGGCCGGAGTTGTTTCTTATGGCATCTCGTCAGACGGCAAAGCTTCTGAGATACGGGTCCAGAGCCTTGGTCATTCAACCTAACTTGTTTGTTCCCTCCATTGTCAATCAGGAGAGGGTTTCGGTGATCCTCATTGCATCTGGCGTGGCCTCGAAGGTTTTGGTATGCCGAGCTGTTGAAAATATCATCTCTTCCACCGTGGAAGATTCCGTTGAGGGAAGATCTTCTCATTCAGGAATCCTTCCATCATCCGAATTTGATTTCTCTGCAGTTGACTGCTTGGAGATTGTCCGCTTGATTTTGTCTAAGCGAGGGTTCTCTGATTCGGTGGTTGATTCCTTGATTCAGGCATGTAAGCTTGTCACTAGAAAGATTTACCATAAGATATGGCGTACATTTCCTTTTTGGTGTGAATCCGAGGGTTACTCATGGAGTAGGGTTAGGATTCCCAGAATTTTATCTTTTCTCCAGGTAGATTTGGAGAAAGGGTTGTCAGCAAGTTCCTTAAAGGGACAGATTTCTACTTTGTCTATTTTACTGCATAAGCATCTGGCAGATGTTCCAGATGTGCAATCCTTTTGTTAGGCTCTGACTAGTATCAGGCCGGTGTTTAGACCTATTGCTCCTCCTTGGAGTTTGAATTTAGTTCTTAATGTTCTTCAAGGGGTTCCGTTTGAACCTATGCATTCCATAGATATTAAGTTATTATCTTGGAAAGTTTTATTTTTGGTTGCTATTTCTTCTGCTCGTAGAGTTTGTGAGCTTTCGGCATTACAATGTGATTTTCCTTATCTTATTTTCCATTCTGATAAGGTGGTGTTACGTACCAAACCTGGTTTTCTTCCTAAGGTTGTTTCTAACAAAAATATTAATCAGGAAATTGTTGTTCCTTTCTTGTGTCCTAACCCTTCTTCTAAGAAGGAGCGCCTGTTACATAATTTGGACGTAGTCTGTGCCTTGAAGTTCTACTTGCAGGCGACTAAGGATTTTCGTCAAACATCTTCATTATTTGTTGTTTTTGCTGGGAAACGTAGGGGTCAGAAAGCTACGGCTACCTCTCTTTCTTTTTGGCTGAAGAGTATCATCCGTCTTGCATATGAGACTACTGGACAGCAGCCTCCTGAACGAATTACGGCTCATTCCACTAGGGCTGTGGCTTCCTCATGGGCATTTAAAAATGATGCTTCTGTTGAACAGATTTGCAAGGCTGCAACTTGGTCGTCTCTTCACACTTTTTCCAAATTTTACAAATTTTACATTTTTGCCTCGTCTGAGGCTGTTTTTGGGAGAAAGGTTCTTCAAGCAGTGGTGCCTTCCATTTAGGTTCCTGTCTTGTCCCTCCCTTTCATCCGTGTCCTATTGCTTTGGTATTGTATCCATAAGTAAGGATGAAATCCGTGGACTCGTCATATCTTGTAAAAGAAAAACATAATTTATGCTTACCTGATAAATTCCTTTCTCCTGTAGTGTGATCAGTCCACGGGTCATCATTACTTCTGGGATATTAACTCCTCCCCAACAGGAAGTGCAAGAGGATCACCCAGCAGAGCTGCTATATAGCTCCTCCCCTCTACGTCACACCCAGTCATTCGACCAAGAACCAACGAGAAAGGAGAAGCTAAAGGGTGCAGTGGTGACTGGAGTATAATTTAAAAATTTAGACCTGCCATAAAAAACAGGGCGGGCCGTGGACTGATCACACTACAGGAGAAAGGAATTTATCAGGTAAGCATAAATTATGTTTTCTCCTGTTAAGTGTGATCAGTCCACGGGTCATCATTACTTCTGGGATACCAATACCAAAGCAAAAGTACACGGATGACGGGAGGGATAGGCAGGATCTTTATACAGAAGGAACCACTGCCTGAAGAACCTTTCTCCCAAAAATAGCCTCCGAAGAAGCAAAAGTGTCAAATTTGTAAAATTTGGAAAAAGTATGAAGCGAAGACCAAGTTGCAACCTTGCAAATCTGTTCAACAGAGGCCTCATTCTTAAAGGCCCAAGTGGAAGCCACAGCTCTAGTGGAATGAGCTGTAATTCTTTCAGGAGGCTGCTGTCCAGCAGTCTCATAGGCTAAACGTATTATGCTACGAAGCCAAAAAGAGAGAGAGGTAGCCGAAGCTTTTTGACCTCTCCTCTGACCAGAGTAAACGACAAACAGTGAAGATGTTTGTCGAAAATCTTTAGTTGCCTGTAAATAAAATTTCAGGGCACGAACTACATCTAGATTGTGCAGAAGTCGTTCCTTCTTTGAGGAAGGATTAGGACACAAGGATGGAACAACAATCTCCTGATTGATATTCCTGTTAGTGACTACCTTAGGTAAGAACCCAGGTTTAGTACGCAGAACTACCTCATCCGAGTGAAAAATCAAATAAGGAGAATCACAATGTAAGGCTGATAACTCAGAGACTCTTCGAGCCGAGGAAATAGCCATTAAAAATAGAACTTTCCAAGATAACAATTTTATATCAACGGAATGAAGGGGTTCAAACGGAACGCCCTGTAAAACGTTAAGAACAAGGTTTAAACTCCATGGCGGAGCAACATTTTTAAACACAGGCTTAATCCTGGCCAAAGCCTGACAAAAAGCCTGAACGTCTGGAACTTCTGACAGACGTTTGTGTAACAAAATGGACAGAGCTGAGATCTGTCCCTTTAAAGAACTAGCGGATAAGCCCTTTTCTAAACCCTCTTGTAGAAAAGACAATATCCTAGGAATCCTAACCTTACTCCAAGAGTAACCTTTGGATTCGCACCAATATAGGTATTTACGCCATATTTTATGATAAATCTTTCTGGTAACAGGCTTCCTAGCCTGTATCAGGGTATCAATTACTGACTCAGAGAATCCACGTTTTGATAAAATCAAGCGTTCAATCTCCAGGCAGTCAGCTTCAGAGAAATTAGATTTTGATGTTTGAAAGGACCCTGAATCAGAAGGTCCTGTCTCAGAGGCAGAGACCAAGGTGGACAGGATGACATGTCCACTAGATCTGCATACCAGGTCCTGCGAGGCCACGCAGGCGCTATTAGAATTACTGATGCTCTCTCCTGTTTGATTCTGGCGATCAATCGAGGAAGCATCGGAAAGGGTGGAAACACATAAGCTCTCCCGAAGGTCCAAGGTGCTGTCAAAGCATCTACTAGGGCCGCTCCCGGATCCCTGGATCTGGACCCGTAACGAGGAAGCTTGGCGTTCTGTCGAGACGCCATGAGATCTATCTCTGGTTTGCCCCAACGTCGAAGTATTTGGGCAAAGACCTCCGGATGAAGTTCCCACTCCCCCGGATGAAAAGTCTGACGACTTAGGAAATCCGCCTCCCAGTTCTCCACTCCCGGAATGTGGATTGCTGAGAGATGGCAAGAGTGAGACTCTGCCCAACGAATTATCTTTGATACTTCCATCATCGCTAGGGAGCTTCTTGTTCCTCCTTGATGGTTGATGTAAGCTACAGTCGTGATGTTGTCCGACTGAAATCTGATGAACCCCCGAGTTGTTAACTGGGGCCAAGCCAGAAGGGCATTGAGAACTGCTCTCAATTCCAGAATGTTTATTGGCAGGAGACTCTCCTCCTGAGTCCATGATCCCTGAGCCTTCAGGGAATTCCAGACAGCGCCCCAACCTAACAGGCTGGCGTCTGTTGTTACAATTGTCCAATTTGGCCTGCTGAATGGCATCCCCTTGGACAGATGTGGCCGAGAAAGCCACCACAGAAGAGAATTTCTGGTCTCTTGATCCAGATTCAGAGTGGGGGACAAATCTGAGTAATCCCCATTCCACTGACTTAGCATGCATAATTGCAGCGGTCTGAGGTGTAGGCGTGCAAAGGGGACTATGTCCATTGCCGCTACCATTAAGCCGATCACCTCCATACATTGAGCCACTGACGGGTGTTGAATGGAATGAAGGACACGGCAGGCGTTTTGAAGTTTTGTTAACCTGTCTTCTGTCAGGTAAATCTTCATTTCTACAGAATCTATAAGAGTCCCCAAGAAGGGAACTGTTGTGAGTGGAACGAGAGAACTCTTCTTTTCGTTTACCTTCCACCCATGCGATCTTAGAAATGCCAGTACAAACTCTGTATGAGACTTGGCAGTTTGAAAGCTTGAAGCTTGAATCAGAATGTCGTCTAGGTATGGAGCTACCGAGATTCCTCGCGGTCTTAGCACCGCCAGAAGAGCCCCCAGAACCTTTGTGAAGATTCTTGGAGCCGTAGCCAACACGAATGGAAGAGCTACAAACTGGTAATGCCTGTCTAGGAAGGCAAACCTTAGATACCGGAAATGATCTCTGTGAATCGTTATGTGAAGGTAAGCATCCTTTAAATCCACTGTGGTCATGTACTGACCCTTTTGGATCATGGGTAGGATTGTCCGAATAGTTTCCATTTTGAACGATGGAACTCTTAGGAATTTGTTTAGGATCTTTAAATCCAAGATTGGTCTGAAGGTTCCTTCTTTCTTGGGAACCACAAACAGATTTGAGTAAAACCCCTGTCCGTGTTCCGACCGCGGAACCGGATGGATCACTCCCATTAATAAAAGATCTTGTACACAGCGTAGAAACGCCTCTTTCTTTATTTGGTTTGTTGACAACCTTGACAGATGGAATCTCCCCTTTGGGGGAGAGGATTTGAAGTCCAGAAGATATCCCTGAGATAAGATCTCTAACGCCCAGGGATCCTGGACATCTCTTGCCCAAGCCTGGGCGAAGAGAGAAAGTCTGCCCCCCACTAGATCCGTTCCCGGATCGGGGGCCCTCAATTCATGCTGTCTTAGGGGCAGCAGCAGGTTTTCTGGCCTGCTTGCCCTTGTTCCAGGACTGGTTAGGTCTCCAGCCTTGTCTGTAGCGAGCAACAGCTCCTTCCTGTTTTGGTGCAGAGGAAGTTGATGCTGCTCCTGTCTTGAAATTACGAAAGGAACGAAAATTAGACTGTCTAGCCTTTGGCTTGGCTCTGTCTTGAGGCAGGGCGTGGCCTTTACCTCCTGTAATGTCAGCGATAATTTCCTTCAAACCGGGCCCGAATAAGGTCTGCCCTTTAAAAGGTATGTTGAGTAACTTAGATTTAGAAGTAACATCAGCTGACCAGGATTTTAGCCACAGTGCTCTGCGTGCCTGAATGGCGAATCCGGAATTCTTAGCCGTAAGTTTAGTTAAATGTACAACGGCATCTGAAACAAATGAATTAGCTAGCTTAAGTGTTTTATGCTTGTTTGAAATTTCCTCTATAGTTATTGAGTCAAGAGTCTCTTCCAGGGACTCGGACCAAAAGGCTGATGCGGCCGTGACAGACGCAATACATGCAAGAGGTTGCAATATAAAACCTTGTTGAACAAACATTTTCTTAAGGTAACCTTCTAACTTTTTATCCATTGGATCAGAAAAAGCACAGCTATCCTCCACCGGGATAGTGGTACGCTTAGCCAGAGTCGAAACCGCTCCCTCCACCTTAGGGATCGTCTGCCATAAGTCCCGTGTGGTGGCGTCTATTGGAAACATTTTTCTAAATACAGGAGGGGGGGAAAAGGGCACACCGGGCCTATCCCACTCCTTAGTAATTATCTCTGTAAGCCTCTTAGGTATAGGAAATACGTCAGTACTCGCCGGTACCGCATAGTATCTATCCAGCCTACATAATTTCTCTGGAATTGCAACGGTGTTACAATCATTCAGAGCCGCTAATACCTCCCCTAACAGTACGCGGAGGTTTTCAAGCTTAAACTTAAAATTAGAAATGTCTGAATCCACTCTAATGGGATCAGAACCGTCACCTGCAGATTGAAGCTCTCCGTCCTCATGTTCCGCATACTGTGACCCAGTATCTGACATGGCCCTAGTATTATCAGCGCACTCTGTTCTCACCCCAGAGTGGTCCCGCTTCCCTCTAAGTTCTGGTAATTTAGACAAAACCTCAGTCATAACATTAGCCATGTCCTGCAATGTGATTTGTAATGGCCGCCCTGAAGTACCCGGCGTTACAATATCACGCATCCCCCGAGCGGGAGATGCAGGTACTGACACGTGAGGGGAGTTAGTCGGCATAACTTTCCTCTCGTTGTCTGGTGAATGCTGTTCAATTTGTACAGATTGACTTTTATTTAAAGTAGCATCAATACAATTAGTACATACATTTCTATTGGGCTCCACTTTGGCTTTAGCACATATAGCACAGAGATATTCCTCTGAGTCAGACATGTTTAACACACTAGCAAATAACCAGCAAACTTGGAAATACTTTTCAATTCACTTTTATAAATAGTATGCAAAAACGCACTGTGCCTTTAAGAAGCACAGGAAGATATGCCAGTTGAGTACAATAAAACAGATAATTTTATGAAAACAAACTTTTTTCCCAGTAAATATACAATTTTAGCAAAGGATTGCTCCCATTAGTAATGGATAACTAGCCCTTTAATAGCAGAAAAAAAGTACAGAATGTAACGTTTTTTATCACAGTCAAGCACAATCTCACAGGTCTGCTGTGAGTGATTACCTCCCTCAAAATAACTTTTGAAGACCCCTGAGCTCTGTAGAGACGAACCGGATCATGCAGGGAAGAAGAACAGACTTATGACTGAATTTTTGATGCGTAGTAAAAGCGCCAAATTCAGCCCCTCCTCCTCACACACATCAGTGAGGGAGATCAGTAAAGTGTCATAAATCAAACAAAATGCCCGCCAAGTGGTTAAAACTAATGCCCAAATAAGTTTTCACCCAGTACCTCAGAAAAATAAACGATTTCACATGCCAGCAAAAAACGTTTAAGTTCAATAAATGTATTTGTCATAAAAAGCCTGCTGCAAGCCGTTTTTACTGCAAAATAGGCTAAAGCTTTATGTAAACAGTATTATTTCAGTGAAATGCCATTCCCCAGAATACTGAAGTGAAAATATACATACATGACAGCCTGATACCAGTTGCTACTACTGCATTTAAGGCTGAACTTACTTTATATAGGTATTTGCAGTATTTTCTAGTCAATTCCATTCTCAGAAAATAATATGCTGCTACATACCTCTTTGCAGGTGAACCTGCCCGCTGTCCCCTGATCTGAAGTTTACCTCACTCCTCAGATGGCCGAGAACAGCAACATGATCTTAACTACTCCGGTTAAAATCATACAGAAAAACTCAGGTAGACTCTTCTTCAAATTCTCCCTGAGAAGGAACAACACACTTCGGTGCTGTTTTAAAATAACAAACTTTTGATTGAAGTTATAAAAACTAAGTAAAATCACCACAGTCCTCTCACACATCCTATCTATTAGTTGGGTGCAAGAGAATGACTGGGTGTGACGTAGAGGGGAGGAGCTATATAGCAGCTCTGCTGGGTGTTCCTCTTGCACTTCCTGTTGGGGAGGAGTTAATATCCCAGAAGTAATGATGACCCGTGGACTGATCACACTTAACAGGAGAAAGGAAATTTATGCTTACCTGATAAATGTATTTCTTTTACGATATGACGAGTCCACGGCCCACCCTGTCGTTTACTAGGACAGGTTTTTATTTTTGTTAAACTTCAGTCACCTCTGCTCCTTGGCTTTTCCTTTCTCTTCCTAACTTCGGTCGAATGACTGGGTTGGGAGGGAATGGAGGAGCTATTTATGCAGCTCTGCTGTGGAGCTCTTTGTCTCCTCCTGCTGACCAGGAGGCTATATCCCATAAGTAAGGATGACATCCGTGGACTCGTCATATCGTAAAAGAAATAAATTTACCAGGTAAGCATAAATTTCCTTTTTGTATTCAAACTAACTGATCAGTCATGACAGTATATTTTTTGTTATTTTATTTTTGTTCCATGTATTCCCAACATTGTACAAGATACATATAGGTGAACTGCAGAGTTCAACATACTTAAAGGACCAGTAAATACAGTAGATTTGCATAATGAACAAATGCATTATAAAAAGACATGCATTTTTTTGTAGATTTTTTTTTTTTCTGACAAATTTCAAACGTATGTCTATTTCCACTATCCCTGTATCATGTGATAGCCATCATCCAATCACAAATGCATATAGGTATATTCTGTGAATTCTTGCACATGCTCAGTAGGAGAGCTGGTGACTCAAAAATTTTGTTAATGGAAGTAAATCGGAAAATTGTTTGAAATAGCGTGACCTATATGAATCATGAAAGTTTAATTTTGACTTGAGTGTCTCTTTAATGGAAAGTATAGTTTTAAGCCTCGGTGTATACTAGTTTACCTTTGAAGCTGACCATCCCATACCAAGGCTCTTTTTTATTTTATCTTTTGCATTAGCGATAGTATAGCCAATCAGATACTGAAGTGCCTGCCCCATACACAGACAGCACAGCGCTCTCCTGAAGATCTGCTACGGTTGCTAACAAAAATATGACATGCCTGTAGCGGCGAGCTTCTGTATGCTAGCTGGTTAAGTGACGTGTGGGGGTTACTTTTGGATTTACTGGTTTTGTGGGCACTGTATTTGTCGTGTTACTTGCCATATAAGCATTACTAATGGTCTGACATCTAATTAGGACATACATCCTGCCGGTAAGAGGGAAGGCTTTGTTAGTGAAAGGAGTACGAAGACTTGGGCTGAGAGAAATGAATAATAGGCACCTTACACGAAAACTCTGAAAGAGGAAATGAGTCTAAAGCTAGGGAACGGGGGAAAAAGTGAGCTAAATTTCTTGTTTTAGCAGCAGGATTTTGAGAGAGCTATGTGTCTGTGTATAGGGCAGGTAGTACAGAATCTGATTCACTATACTTTGCACTGAGGTAAAAAAAAAAAAACCTTACAGTGCTGGGCAGCAAAAACAAATGCCTACAGCTGTGGGTGCAAAGCTATGGATCTTTTGCCTTCATTGCATCTGAAATCTTGTCTTCAGACGATTTAAGACAAAGGGGTCTATTTAACAAGGGCCGAATGGTCCCTGTTCCCCTTGTTTGCGCGCGAGCCTTTAGGGGAGTTCAGAAGCAGCGGTCGGACTGATTGACACCTCCTGCTAGCAACTGATTGGGCGTGAATCTGCAGGGGGCGGTATTGCACCAGCAGTTCACAAGAACTGCTGGTGCAATGATAAATGCCGACAGCGTATGCTGTCAGCATTTATCGATGTGCGGCAGACATGGTTCGCTATAGCGGATCATGTCCATCCGCACATATATAAATAGACCCCAAGCAATTCTTTCTGAATTTTAAAATTCCCCTTTAGTCACCTAAAGGAACTATAAACATATTGAGATTTGTATATAAAATGTTTAGTTATGAGTAATAAACCAACTGCAATATATTTTCACTTTTTATTTTGCCCCAGTTAAAGGAGCACTGAACCCAAAAATGTTCTTTTGTGATTCAGATAGAGCATGAAATTTTAATCAACTTTCTAATTTACTCCTATTATCAAATGTTATTTATTACTCTTGGTATCTTTATTTGAAATGCAAGAAAGTTTGGATGCCAGCCCATTTTTGGTGAACAACCTGGGTTGTCCTTGCTGATTGGTGGATAAAAGCTTAGATGCCTTCTTTTTCAAATAAAGATAGCAAGACAACAAAGAAAAATTGATAATAGGAGTAAATTAGAAAGTTGCTTAAAATTGCATGCTCTATCTGAATCACAAAATAAAAAATTTGGGTTCAGTTTCCCTTTAAGTAATATTGCTCTGAAAATTGAGCAATTTCTAATTCCCAGAACTTGAAATGCAGCATTTGAGACTTCTAACTTATGTATTCTTGGCATTAAAATTTCTCTCTCAAGAGAAAACATAATATTAATTACTAGGAATCCTTCATGGAGATCTCATAATAGATTTATTCAGTTAGCAATCCTGAGTATTAGATTTTTAATAATTGGATCCTTGAGAAAGTACCTTCAATTAAACAGGTAAAAAAATCTCCCGTCTAAACAAGCAATTTTGGAAGCCTATGGTTATAAAATACATAAAACAAATAGTTTAAATGATTATATCAAAACTTGGGGGAAATTTATAGTATTTTAACAATCAAATAAACCATATTTTTTTCAGTGAAACAGATTGAATGGAGTTAGGTTTCACTGGTGTTGGAGGGAGGAAGGGCGGAAAGGGAGAAAACTTATTTATCCATTATCCATTTTTGTTTTTCTTCCCCCTTTTTTTTTTGGAACACATAACACAGAAACTGTCACACAATTGTTTTTGATTATTGATTTTTTTTAAACATATATATTGAAAATCAGAATAAAACTTAAAGTGACACTGAACCCACATTTTTTTCTTTCGTAATTCAGATAGAATGCAATTTTAAGCAACTTTCTAATTTACTCCTATTTTTCTTTGTTCTCTTGCTAAATTTATTTGAGAAAGAAGGAATCTAAGCTTTTTTGGCTCAGAACTCTGGACAGCAGTTTTTTATTGGTGGATGAATTTATCCACCAATCAGCAAGGACAACGCAGGTTGTTCACCAAAAATGGGCCGGCATCTAAACTTATATTCTTGCTTTTCAAATAAAGATAGAAAGAGAATGAAGAAAAATTGATAATAGGAGTAAATTAGAAAGTTGCTTAAAATGTCATGCTCTATCTGAATCACGAAACAAAAAATTTGGGTTCAGTGTCCCTTTAATCATACCAAACAACATTTCAAAATTCAAAAATTTGAAATGTGGTGGGCGGGGACGGGGCTTTAAAAAATTCAACCAAAGTAATATAAATAAAATTCTAAATAAAGTCATATATTTTCTCTATATTAACTCTTAAGCAGCAAATCAAACACAAGCTCAATCCACTGGTATAGCTATGTGAGCACTGTATTTAATTAACCTTTGTAGAGACAGTGCTAAATATTTTTATCTTAATTGGACATTTAATAATAGATTCTTTAAAACTGCTCTCTGCTTTCCTTATTAATATTCTAGATTCTGGCCTTTAAAGTTAGCAAAAATGCACAGTAACACACTACATAGCATACACTTACACATGCAGATACACACACACTACATAGCATACACTTACACATGCAGATACATACACACTACATAGCATACATTTACTCATGCACATGCACACACACACTACATACCATACACTTACACATGCAGATACACACACACACTACATAGCATACACTTACACATGCAGATACATACACACTACATTGCATATTCTTACACATGCAGATACATACACACTACATTGCATACACTTACACATGCAGGCAGATACACACACACACTACATAGCTTACACTTATACATGCAGATACACACACACACTACATAGTATACACTTACACATGCAGATACACACACACACACACTTCATAGCTTACATTTATACATGCAGACACATACTACATAGCATACACTTATACATGCAGATACACACACTAATACATACAGATACACACACACACACACTTATAGATACAGATAGACACACACACACTACATCATATATGGGTATCTGTAACTCATTGTATGGGGTCCTGGGGTTGGCAAGCACATTAGCTGGCAGTCTGAGGCTGCCACTGTTCATTACCCTGGTGTTAGCACTGCTCATCGTATAAAACTGAAGGTATTCTCTAGTATTATCACCAGGGGTAGACGTCATCACTACCAGTTGTTAGAGGTCATCATTACCTGAGGTCAGAGGGTATAATTTTTTTTTTATGCATGGGGCAATGCGGGACAGATGGCTAGTAACCCGGGACAGCGGGACAAACCTCTAAAATCAGGACTGTCCCACAAAAATCGGGACAGTTGGGGGGTATATTTATCTATCTGTCAATCACAATCCCCCACCGCAATAACTAATAAAGTTTATTAACCCCTAATCCGCCATTAACCCACATCGCAATAAACGTAATAAATGTATTAACTCCTAATCCGCCATTAACCCACATCACAACAAACCTTATAAATCTATTAACCCCTAATCCACCAAACCCACACAACGCAAGTAAAATAAAAAAGTTAATATTACTTAAAAATAATAAAAAATTAAATTAATCTAAGATTACAAAAAATAAAGTCTAACATTACATAAAATAATAAACCAAATTATCAAAAATAAAAAAATTAAACCTAATCCCTATGAAAATTAAAAAGCCCCCCCAAAATAAAAACACCCCCTAATCTAATACTAAACTACAAATAGCCCTTAAAATCAGCCAATAGGATTTCAGTAGCTCTCATCCTATTGGCTGATTTGAATTTGAAGAATCAAATCAGCCAATAGGAATGCAAGGGACGCCATATTTTAAACGCATACCTTGAATTCACTATTCAGTGTACGGCGGCGATCGTACGAAGAGGATCCTCCACGCTCCATGGCTCTGCGTTCGCCAGTCCTGCTCCCCGCTCATCTCTGCTCCGCACCGGCGTGGTCCCCGCTTGGAAGAAGACTTCACCACCTGGAACAGGACTTTCTCCGCCGGACTTCAGGAATGATGAGTACCTATTTGGGGGTTAGAGTTAGGATTTTTTTTAATTTCTTTAGATTAGGGATTTATTGGGCACTCTTAAAAGAGCTGAATGCCCTTTTAAGGACAGTAAAAGCAAATGCCCTTTTAAGGACAATGGTAGGTTTTTTATTTTGGGGGGTTTGTTGGATGGTGGGTTTTACTTTTAGAGGGGGGACTTAGTATTTTTTAAGGTAAAATAGCTGTTTAATTTAGGGCAATGCCCTAAAAAGGCCCTTAGCATTAGATTAGTTTTTTTTTTGTTTGTTTGTTTTTTTTTGGGGGGGGGGGGGGGCTTTTTTATCTTCATAGGGATTAAGTTTAATTTTTTTATTTTGGATAATTTTGTTTATTATTTTCTGTAATGTTTTACTTTTTTATTTTTGGTAATTTTAGATTAATCTATTTTAATTTAATCTTAGGTTTAGTTTTCTTAGTACTGTTAGGATTTTTTATTTTAATTGTAAATTAGCATTTTATTATTTTATGTAATTTGGGGTTAATTTAGTGGGTGTTAGGTTAGGGGGCTTAGTAATTATTTAGTTATTTGCGTTGTGGGGGTTTGGCGGATTAGGGGTTAATAGATTTATAAGGTTTGTTGTGATGTGGGTTAATGGTGGATTAGGGGTTAATAGCTTTAATAGGTACTTTGCGATGTGGGTTAATGGCGTATTATGGGTTAATACATTTATTAGGTAGTTTGTGATGTTGGGGTTGGCAGATTTAGGGATTAATACTTTTACTAGGTAGATTGCGATGTGGGTGAATAGCGGATTAGGGGTTAATAGTTTAATTAGGCATATTGCGTTGAGGGGGTTGACGGTTTAGAGGTCAATACATTTATTGTTAGTTCTGATGTGGGTTTGATGGCAGATATAGGGGTTTTATGTGTCAGGTTTATTTTTGGGAGGTGGGTTAGACTTTTAGGGGAGATTTGATATTTTTTTTCATTTTCTTTCTTTGGTTTAGAATCTGGGTTATGCTTGCTTATTGGTGGCTAAATGTAGCCACCAATAAGCAAGAGCTATCCAGGGTGCTAAAATGGGTCGGCTCCTAAGTTTTACATTCCTGCTTTTTAAATGAAGATAGCAAGAGAGCAAAAAAAATTGATAACAGGAATAAATTAGAACGTTGCTTAAAATTGCATGCTCTGAGTCATTAAAGAAAAAAATTGGGGTTTTGTATCCCTTTAAAGATGAAGGCAGCAGTGCAGTAATAAAATGCCCTGCAAAGGTGTTAAACACATAGGCCTAGTTTCCATTGCGAACAACGAAAAATTGATAATAGGAGTAAATT